>NC_083224.1:175172428-175399928 GCF_032191835.1 Heteronotia binoei | reverse complement strand
TGTTAGAAACAGATGTGTTTTCCTCCAGAAAACTAAAAGGAAATGACAACTGGCACAATCATTCAAAGGTCTACCATGATGGGTGTGTGTGAAAGAAATATGCTGTTCTACCATTTTGGTATAGACTGGGTTTTAATAAACAGAATTTTTCTTAAAGACCCAGGCTGGAAACATGGGCATAGAGTGATTGTTTAATGCTTCTGTTGCAGTGTGGTTAAAAACAAAAAGGAGTGATGTGTCATTCCTTACGAACACAGACATTTTGGCTCCAATCCTAAGGGCAGTTTGCTGACAGTTGAGTAATATGGGCCTTTTTCCCGAGTAAACGTGCTTAGGATGGCTCCAAAACTGTCCTACAAAAAGGACTCCAGCACAAACAGGAATTGAAACATTTCAAGACGGGGCCATCATCAAAATAGATCACATTTATACCTGCAGCTGTACAACTCAGGGCCAATTACCTTTATTTTCCCTGATGGGAGTTAAGGAAGAGGCATCTTTTGCTTTTCTCTTCTCTTGCTTTGAAGTAGATGACATCTTTGGAACCAGTTCCTTGTTAGCAGACATGCTGAAATGCTGTTTGGAGATGGGTTACTCCCTTGACCTAAGAGATGTTTTCAGCAGCAAACAATCTACAAGAGATGCATAACCCACGCGGACAGACATGATGGTACCAAATATATATAGTTCAATTTCAAAATTTCTCTAGGAAAGCAAGAAGTTCAATGAGGAAGAAGACACAATGTCTGGCATGTAAATATGTTGTTCTAACAATACTACAAAAGCAACTGTGTTGGATCAGATCAATGGGCCATATAACCCAGTATCCTGTTCCACACAATGACCAGACAAACCTCAGGGGGTGGATTGGCCATTAAGGCTACCAAGAGGAGTCTTGGTTGGCCTGATAGGGCCACCCAACCCACAGATAACAGTGGGTATAAACTGAAGGTGTGAGAAGGAAGGCTTGCCACAGTGAAAAATATGCCCACTAGGGTTGCCAGACCTTTCACTATGGCAAGAGGCCTCCCACTGTCATATCTTACTGCCTGCTACTACTAGGAGAATTTTTAAAAAACCTTCTGGTATTGCATGTGCACAGATGTCACTTCCAGGGAAAACCCAGAAGTGATGCCAGGTAGCTCTAGGAATTATCAGAAACTCTATAATTTTATCACAGAGTTTCTGGTGATTTCTAGAGATACCTGACATCACATCTTGGTTTTCCAAGGAAGTGAAACCACAACAAATGCAACACTGCCCCTATGTCTCCACTCCCTAAATTCCCACCAGTTGCCAGTGACACTTGACATTTCCTTGCTCAGAAAAGGACCAGTCCACTTTGCTTTATCCCACCTGGCCATCGAGCTTGGCTGGGCACCTTCTGCTCACTGGCTCCTCCCTCCTTTAGGGATCCCTTTCTAGAGTGGATTCCCATCCCCCCCCCCATCTGTACCTAGAAAGCTTACAAACAGGGCACAGAAGCCAAAAGTCTCCCAATGTTGATGCCCCCTCCCAGCATCATTGTTCAAGGGGTTACTGCTTTCAAGCATGGAGAACCCATCATGATTAATAATACTCATGATGTACCATTTCTCCATAAATTACCCTGGTCCACCTTTAAAGCCAACTAAACTAGCAACTAACCCTATATCCCATGGTTGTGAATCCCATAAATTAACTAAGGATGACATAAGGACTTTGTATGAGATGTGAAATTAATGTTTTGTGAATCCCAAATGAATGTCAGCTTGTGGGGAGTGGAAGATTCTGCCTCCCCCTTCCCCATGCTTTTCTTGCATCCTCAAACTGTCCTGCAAAGCCATTGTTGTCTCCATCATGAAAACTATTGTGTAGCCACAGAAGAAATGTGATTTCTGCTCAAGAGCCACCAAATGACAGCCTAAGGATGAAGCACAGAGCAAGGGGAAGCTGCTTCTTCCCACCTGCTGTAACATGAGTAAGGATTCCCTTCCAACTGATCAGGCTAGGAAGCTTTGTTGTAGTTAATTCTCTTTTTATTTTAAGCTACAAACATAAATAAGATACAGGTTTCCCAAATAGCAAAAATTATGTATTAAAATATTGACCCGGTTGGGGGAGGATAAAGTACACTTAATAGAGTGGGAGAAGGGGGGGGCATCATTCCAATCATGAAAAGAGGAGGGTGATCCCCCCCCTTATTTCTTTCCTTACCTCAGTCCCCTCCCCATGTGGCCCTCGTTGCTTTTTGGCTATGAAGGACATCCAGAAATGCCTTTGGGAGGGCAGAGGGGAAGATCCAATGAATGAGAGGTAGGTTACAATTCTACATGGGATTGCTACCTCTAAAAATAAGTTCTAATTTTGAACCTGTTTAGTTTTACTGATAGTGTGGCTGTGACTAACTTTATGAAACAAATGCATTTGCAGAAATAGGAAATTATCACTGAAATTAGGATTACCAGCTGCAAGGGGATGTCCTATCCTATCCCTTTAACAAAGGCTTGACCGGATGTTATTATAACCAGGGGGTGCCATGCCAAGTTGCGACTCCTCATTTCCACACTTTAAATCTCTATTAAAAGGGACAGGATATTTTTATTCAAACCTGTCTATAAAGAAAAGTTTTTGTTCCACACCACTGAGTGGAAGGAGACCACCGGGTATGTTATCCATCAAAAACATATTCCAAGCCACTCACTTCCCAAAGGAGCGATACTTCAGCCCAGACTTAGACCTCAACGAGGTCTAGAAACCCAAAGACCTCGTTGAAGGGGAAAGCTCCAACACCTCAGAGGCCCACAGCAGCCTGCACAGCTGTACTGTGCTAATGGGGATCCTCGGGCACAGAGCTTACTAGAAGCTGAACAATGCCCCATTGGTGGGAAAGCGAGGCAGAACGACTCTATTGACTTGCCTTTCAGGTGCTTCCTGTTGCCATCTGTTGCTATGGGAACGTAGACGCCGCTTACCGGTGTCTAGCACGGTGCCTGATTTCAGAAACCACTCCGTAAACTCCCTAGCAACGCCCTTTTCCTACTTTCCTCGCCGTTGCCGTTTCTATCCCTCCCCGAAAATTAGAAAAAACCAGGAAAAATATTTTTTTATCTATAAGGCTTTCAATTTAGTTCCCTTAACAACGAGGGTTCGGGGACTTTCTGTCCGAGGTCTCCATAAGAAACAAAGACAACGCCATCTCGAGAGAATGCACAGGGCTAGTTGCTGTGGGAGCCGAGGTGCCCTCTAGTGGACCCACATAGAATAGTGCGTCTAAAATTATTTAAAGGGTCCTGGTTAAGACTAGAGTGACAGCAAACCCAGAAGTCTCTAGTACAAGGGTGGCCAAACCTGCTTAGCATAGAAGCCCCATAGAATAAACATCAGATGTTTGAGAGCGACAAGACATGAATGAATGTCAGATGTTTGAGAGCGGAAGGAAGGAAGGAAAATGGGGGAAAGAGAGGTGGAAAGGAAGCAACTTTAATGCATTCTCCAAACTGCCAGCTGGCTTGGCTTGCAAAGTGATTTAAAGAGAGAAATGCCTTCCCCAAGCCAGCTGATGGAGGGGCGGGGGCTTTGAGAGCCACACAATGTGTGTGAAAGAGCCACATGTGGCTCCCGAGCCACAGTTTGGCCACCTCTGCTCTAGTATTTTGGATGGTTCATGACCATCTTCCTGGTCCAGTCATCTCGTCAGCTCCAGTGCTGCTGCCTTTGCAACTTAAACTAAAACCAGGGCTTTTCTGTGGCAGTACTCACCTGTACTCAGTCTCAGAACCACTTCCTTTTCCAGGGAGGAAATTGATGGAAATTGGTGCAATCTTATAAGTGCCCTCGTTTTTTGTTTTGTTTTTTCAAACAACAAAGCACAGACTAAAATTATACCTAGTCCTAGAATTTCCAGATTTTTGTTCATTATTCCCCAACCTGAAAAAATGGTAAACAAATTTGGGAATTGGGAGAAATCATCACAACCCTTAAAAATATATACAGACTGGTAGAATGAAATGTACAGTTTGAATTGATTTATTGGAGGGAGGGTGAAATCGTGGTATGGTGTAACAGCTAGCAATACAAGGTGAGAGGGTGCTACCTACAAATGTTGAATTTTGCCTTAAAGTAAAGGGTGAGATGATGTGGCCAGTTGGGGAATGGGGGTGTTACTGCATGTCAGTCTGGGAAAGATTTCCCAGTATCAGTTTGTTTGCGCAAGGTTTGTAAATGGTTTGATAGATCCTGCAAAAACAATGCAAACTCATTTGATAGGCAAACCAGCCTAGAAAAGATTAGGGATTTTATTCGTGCACTGAACACATCTGCAATGGTTCTACCCTGAAAACACACTTTAAGGTATGCTATGGCAGCCTAAAAACTTACACTTTTATTGCAGCAAAAGACTCTCTGTAACAACTTCACTTCTTTAGTGAGAATATTTTTGGCAGCTTACAATTAAAAATCAGTTTATTTAAAAAGTCATTGGGCATCAGCAACATAGGAACTACCCATTAAAGGAGCAGATCATTAAAAATCTTCTATAGATAAGATTCAAAGCCATACTTAAAAGCATGGGTAAAAAGATATGTTTTAGTCTGGCACTTAAAAGAAAGAAATGTGGGAGCGTTCCAGAGGCAAGGTGTGACCAAAGAAAATGCCTATTTCTAGTCGCCACACACCTCACCTCTGAAGGTGAGAGCACAAAGAGCAGGATTTGAGAGGAAAATCTTGACTGGCAAGGTAGATAGTATGGGAGGAGACCTCCAGGTACCCTGGTCCTAAGCCATTTTTAGGACCTTAGAGCACTTAAGAGTTGTGCCCAGCAAGACGTGGACAGCCAGTGCAATTCTTTTAGCAAAGGGGTGATATAATCCCTGTAACCAGCTCCTGACAGTAGCCTGGCTGAGGCATTTCAGACCAACTGAAGTTTCCACATGTTTTTTAAAAGAAATCCCACATAGATCCCTACCTTGGGTTAATGTTCCCTCTAAGATGCAGAGTCTTGTGAGCAAAAATTCTACTTTGTGAGCTACTGATATTAAAGTTGTGAGCTACTGCATAAATTATTGTGCTCTGGGATCATCCTTCCTGAGCTAAGACAAAAATATATGAGCTGGAAGCTAAAAATCTGTGAGCTAGCTCACGCTAACTCAGCTTAGAGGGAACACTGCCTTGGGTATGATCAGGACATAGATTGCTGTGGCTAGATCATGCTTTTTGAGCTGTTTGCTGGCAAACCATCTGGCGCTGATAAAAGCTGCTCCATGACCTGAGCCTCGAACCATGGGCCAGGATCTAGTAGTACTCCCAATGTATGAACCTGCTCCTTTAGGGGGACAGACTGAGCCCACAGTCCCTAAACACATTCTTCACTGACCAACAGCATCTCAGTCTTGTCTTCATTGAGCTTCAGTTTCTTGTTCCTCATCCACCCCATTATCTTCTCCAGGCATCTATCCAGGACATCCACAGACCCACTGGACTTAGCTATTAAGTTGAAATAGAGCTGGGTGTCATCCACATATCGGTGGCACCTCACTCTGAATCCTCAGATTACCTCTTCCAAAAGTTTCATGCCGCATAGAGGAACAGATGGAATCCTGCAGGACCCCACAACATAAGTGCCATGGGGCTGAGCAGCAGTGCCACAGCACCGCCTTCTGGAATCAGCTGGTCAGATAATAGTGGAACCACCAAAGAATGATGCCCCCTATTCTCAGCCCAGGCAGTCTCCAGGAGACAGTATCAAAAACTGCTGAAGGATCCAGAACAGGGGTGGCCAAACTGTGGCTTGGGAGCCACATGTGGCTCTTTCACATGTGTTGTTTGGCTCTCAAAACCTCCACCGCCCCGCTGGCCCACTTTGTCTCTTTATATCGCTTCGCGAAGCCAAGTCTGGAGAATACATTTCAAATTAAAGTTGCTTTCTTTGCACATCTTCCTCCCCATCTTCCTGACATTCATGTTTTTCAGCTCTCAAACATCTGATGTTTATTCTATGCGGCTCTTTTGTTAAGCAAGTTTGGCCACCCCTGATCCAGAAGAATTAACAATGACATGCCCTCCATCACTTTCTTACCAAAGGTCATCAAGTCAGAGCAACCAAAGCTGTTTCTGTTCCAATGCCAGGCTGGAACCCAGATTGAAATGCATCTAGATGATACTTAATCCAACAAATGAAGACCGTGTTTATGCAGATATGCACAATCTCTCATCATTCAAGCAAGCAGCAAGGGAGCTGCCTAATGGGAGGAGGGGACAAGGGTGGCTTACACCTATCCCGGCTCTTCCTTAACAACCCACCTTGGATCCTTCAAGGAGGGGTCATCTTAGAGAAGGGTGTTTAGGGCTGCCTAGGTAGTTGGGGAGGGACAGTAGCTTGAGTCGGCCCTGCACACCTGTTTGTGGAGTGTTTTATAAGGTTGTTTAATTAAAATGAACACTTACTTTAAAAAGCTACGTCATATGCAAGTCATATCCCAAGCCACTCACTTGTATGCAAGATTAAATTACAGTTTTGGATTTGTCAGTGCTCCGATTGTAAACATTCTTGTATTACCAGTAAGGGAGGGACATTTATATCGGTTTAGGGCACAAGTCCAAAGATGCTGACAATTACATATGTATGCACACACACAAAGATCGCAAGCCAGAGGGACAATGCACATTCCTTTTCACTGGAATGAGCACTCTATGTACCTCAATATATGCAACGGCTGGTTGCTGAGGGGTTATTGAGTGTGCACTTAAAACGTGACCTCTGCATTATATCTGAGACTTCAGTTTGTACCTTTTCAGGGGATAGAACTGAATTTAGCTTTATCAAGCAGCAGAAATCCCCTGTTTTTAGGAGTAGGACAAGTATTAAGGATGACACCCCCTCCCCTGATATCATCTTCACAGACACCTTGTGTTATGTATAAGGTTTTTTTTTTTAAGCTCAGGACATAAGAGGAGAAAGTGTAGTATCTCAATTTCAGCATACACCAAGGATGCTAAGAACTTCACAAGCATTCAAAATACTTAAGGTGGGATCCATGACTGAGTGTAGTGCACCTGCTTTGCATGCAAGAGGTCCCAGGTAGTAGGCGATGAGAGGTAGTAGGCGATGAGAAAGGCCACCACCTGAAAGCTCGGAGAACCACTGCTAGCCAGAATAGGCAGTACTCACTTTGGTAGACCAATGAGCAGCTGAAATAAGTGGTTGTGATTAAGTGGTAGAGCATTTGCTCTGAATGCAGAAGGACCCAACCCCAATCCCTGGCATCTCGTCAAAAAGATCAGTTAGCAGGTCATGTGAAAAACCCTCTACCTGAGACCATAGGGAAGCTGTTGCCAGCAGAGTTGTCAACTCCAGCTTGGGAAATTCCTGGAGACTGAGGAGCTGTGCCTGAGAAGGGAACTCAGTGGGGATGTCTTGTCCCTCTGGGACTTCAGTTTCTCTTAGACTCTATGACATACCATGGAGTATGCCTCTGAAGCCGCCCTGGGGACTGATTTCTGTAGTCCCGGGATCAGTTGTGATTCTGGAAGAACTCCAGGCCTTACCTGGAGGTTGACAGCCTTTGTGGCATGTTAGAGTGGGGACAAGACTGACCAAGCTCGAACTCCAAACAAGACAACTTTGTATGTCCACTTTTTGTTGTTGTTGAGTCAAGGTTTTCCTTTGATTATCTTGAAGACTTGTCCACAAGTAGTGCTGTATCTGCTCAGTGGCAACATTTGGCATGGCAACTTTGTGATTGCCAATAATACACACAGGATTACTCGTTTGCTAAAATCTTGCTTTAAACGGACATTTCTCTGTAATCTGTCTGCAGCCAAGCTTTGTTGTTTGCACCCCTTTTAATACAGAAGCATCGACCGAAAAGATGTAGTCTTACAGGCATCTGAAGAAATGAGCGCTGTCTCAAAACATTTTTTAAGATGAAATTAATTTTGTAAAGCCTTTTAAGGAGAAACTAGGCTCCTTATTTTATTTTGCTTTTACAGACTAGTGTTTTACATTCAAATGTCTGAATTGCTTATTGTCATTTGGATAAACTTTATGATCTGAATCATCTGTGTGACTATCTCTGGTATCTCCAATGTACTTATGAGGGATTAAAAACAGCCCGGTTTGTATTTATGTGCCTTGCCATTCCAGCTAACGAATCCATCCATGGTACTTCAAAACCTTGCATACCTCTACTTTACCTCAGAGTGAAGTAAAGAAAGGAAAAAAACCTATTAAGGAGGGCAAGATGCACAAGGAATGGAACCATCGGGACAGATCAGCAGTCATTATGTTGGGGAAAATTAAGGGGAAAGCTACCTTTTTCATGTTTGGTGGTCATGCCCTGTGATTTTTACTTTTTGGAATCAAATCACTTTAGAAATCTACCATATTGCAGGTCTCAAAATTCCTTAATCCCTGGAATTACCGTAATCCTTTCAAATATCTGGGATCAGTGCCTAGCTCCAAAATTTACAAGAGATTTGATAATGATCCTTCTTATAGCTGCCAAAAATATTATTGCTTTGAAGTGGAAGGATGAGAACCTCCCCTCTGTGCCAAGCTTGGTATTTAAAGGTCCGGGATTACTTCACTTTAGATAAGATTACTTCAGATCTAAACAAGATAATTCTCCTAAATTTATGCAATTTATGGAAAAATGGAAACCTTTCTTAGATAAACATTTTACTGATTACAGTTTAGGAATTGGTTGTCTTACATAATATAACTGCCTTACATTTTGTGATAGTGTAATATTCAGTTTCAGGGAAACTGCAGTTTCCCTGCAGCCACTGTGGCCGGACCTGCCTGTCCCGCATTGGTCTTGTCAGCCACCAGCGAGCCTGCAGCAGACGTGGACTACTGCACCCTTCTTAAATCTTCGTTCGCGAAGTCAAGCCGAGAGAGAGAGAGCGAGAAATATTCAGTTTCAAGTTTTTGTGAATCTGTTGTTCTGAAAAACTAATATTGGCATTTTATGGTTGTATTCTTTTCTGGCATGCCATGTATGCTACCAATTTACTCCATAAATGAAAATTATATTTTTAAAAAAAGGACAGATCAGCAGTGACACATATCAGGGCACACAGAAATTTCCCAACAACAAAAACAAGACATTTCCCACATGCTTTTATAGAGATAACCAGACACACCAAGACTGACTGCAGAAAGCCAAATTCTTGGGCCACTTCATAGTATGCTGCAGATTTTTTGGAACATGGCTGAATTTGAACCTTGACCCACAGTGTATGGAACAACAAACTATGCACAGTGGTGCCAGAGGGGAGATGTTGAGGGAGATGGGGAAAGGGAGAGACAGCCTAGATAGGTGAGGATTGGAAATGGAGAGAGTTATGAGGGGGGTGGAGAAACTTGGGCCTAGTGGGGAGTAGGTGAGATTTCTCTCTCACACACATCTTGAAGGTCCACATTTGTTTATAGCTAAGTCTGAATTTAGATTCAGGAATTAATGCAGGCTGAGACATTTCATAGATAGTAAAATATATTTCATTTTGGTAGTACAGTGTCGATCATGTACATCTTTTTCACAGGCTGGAACAGGTCACAACATATAGTTCTATACATTTCGGAATCAGTAACAAAATTGTCAGTTTGCAGCCATAAATCCAAACCAGAATGTTAATTACATGCGATATATCAATGCCCCTTATTTCTCCTCCCTCCCTCAAAAAAGGTAGAAGTTTCTCCCAAAGAAAACATGGCTTAAAATCAAACTCTAATGATTTAAGAGGTTGAGGTGGTTCTAGAAGCCACAGAAAGGACACTGTGAAATTTCACTGGATGGATTTGAGACTATTACAGAAAGACAAACACTGTACCTTCCATAGATAGTTAACTTGTCCCCACAAACCAACAGAGATTACAGAATGCAGTGATTTAGCAATTCGACAGGCTGCACTTACATAGTTGATAGTGTTCCAGAAGAGAACACTCCTACAGAATTAATGAGCATTGTTGGCTATAGCTTCCCTCTACCAACAGAAAGTGAAACTACAGGTGAGCAGAATTATAAACACAGCTGGGTATTCTTTCCACAACTGCTTGTTAAAAATCAGGATATTTTGTTTGGCTTTCTGATACTGTCCAGCTGCTGCTCACAACATCCCAGGCAAGCAATACACTTGCCAGAAATATTAACCATGTGGTGGTGTAGTGGAAAAGCGATGTCACGTCGCAGCTGACTTGTGGTGCCTCTGTAGGGTTTTCAAGGCAAGAGACTAACAGAGGTGGTTTGACATTGCCTGCCTCTCAGAGTGCAGCGACCCTGGTATTTCTTGGTGGTCTCCCACCCAAATACAAACCAGGGCTGACTCTGCATAGTTTCTGAGCTGTGACAAGATCGGACTAGACTGGACCATCCAGATCAGTACACTAACCGCACTGGATCACTTAATGTTATATTTGCATTTGGCAGACTAAAAACATAAGAATACAAGAAGTCATGGCGACCACTTGGGGACTTGCTAAACGGCTGCAATCTCAGGCTTACCCAGATGGTGTGCCCAATTAACTTGTTTGTCCAAAATTTATACATTGTACAATATGAAAGGCAGAAGGACAAACAGGCAACAGGATTCAGTTTGTTCAATACTGTTCTGATAATGTCATTTTTGTGCACTCCCTTCCATTTATCCTGCTTGTAAACATTCAGGACTATGCAGTAGTTTTGCGAAGACTTTTTAAGGCCACAAGTTTTTCTACAATGCTTAATTTAAGAAACCAAAAACATTTTCAAGCTCATGACATCAAGTGACAAAAAAAAGTAAAATACACAATCACCAACTGTAGCCCGCAGTGCACAAAGTCTGGAGTCTTGGAGGACTTCATCTATGTGGTCTGTGCATGCAGATACCGAGACCAGGACTTGCTGGTCGGGGTTTTAATAGTCTGTTGTAAGCCAGGAGTAAACTACCCATAAATCAAGGGTCTGCAACCTATGACTCCAAAGCCACATGTGGTTGAGTCCGGAGTGAAATCTTTAAAAGGTATATTGGAAGGGTGAATTAGGTGCTAGAATATGACAGAAGTAAACAGTTGCGAGTCATTCAAATGTGAACCATGCACAGATTTCTGCCAATGCACTAAAACAACAGTGCCCTGTACACCTGTGTATATTTATAATACTTTCTGGGAGAATTCACACATGTGCCACTTCCTAATAAAAGTCTTGCAGCCACCAGTGCTTTGGCCGTAGACAATTTATGAATTAATCAAAATGCCAGTTATCAGTAATGTTAAATTGTGTCTTTTCAGTCAGGTAAATGAGCTTATACTGGGTCTTTGTTGACCTCCTGCTTTGAATTGATGTAGTTTAGTTCTAAAGAACTGCAGAATCCTGCTTTAAGCATTTACTAGTGCAATGTAAGGTACTTTTTCCATGGGTTTACATCGTGCTAGTGTACCACTGAACACCATGCAGCTGTATGGATAGGACCTGTCTCCTAAGTCTTTCTCAGGACACTACTGACTTTGATCTGCATAGCTGCAGGCTTTAAAGCATTATAGGAATATAATGGAATGAAGCCATGGAAGAGTGCTTATTTTTGTCATCAAGTCATAGCTGACCTATGCATCCCTGTAGGGTTTTCAAGACACAGGATATTTGGAGTAGAAACCCTAGTATTCCTTGGTGGTCTCCCATCCAAATACTAATCAAGGCTGACCCTGCTTAGCTTAAAATATCTGACAAGATCAGGCTAACCTGGAATATCCAGGTCAGGGTAGTACCCCCTAGGTTCCCATTTCTCAGGCAGGGGTGGGGGATCCCCTGTAGTTTGGGGATTCTGCCCACTGCCAGCCAGCTGGTCAGAAGGAGAAACCCCGCTCCCAAACAGCAACATCCCTGATCTGGTGGCATCGTGAGGAAGTGATGTCATCATGTCGGGGTTGTTGTGCGGTGAAACTCTAGCGTGAGGCAAAACTCTATGGTTTGAAGGCAATTTTACCACACAGTTTTGTCCTTAAACCAGAGCATCGCCATGCAACACCCCCGCTGAAATGCTGTCACTTCTGCATGATGTCATGGTGTCAGGGATGTCGCTGTTTGAGCGCAGAACCCTGTCCTTCTCCTGGAATACTCTCACCCACTCCCGCTAGTGAGTCATGGGTATCTGGCAACCCTTGTACCCCCCCCCCCCCCCGGATTTCAAATTTTAGCCCCTTTTAAAGGGAAACGTCATCTGACTACAAAGGTACCAGGACCATTTTCGGGAGTGAATAACTGGAGTGACTACATACACATAGCGAGTCTTCCTCTAATCACTACACCACACTGGCTCTCAGTTCTACCTCCTTCCCTCCTTCGGCAGCCTTTCCCTAGAAAAAGTACCAGTTCTCTCCTTTGTAATTTTCTGTGGTTCCCTCCTTTGCAATTTTTCCTAAAAAAAGTCTGGCCAAGTTGCTAAATTCTAGAAATGTATGGTGGCCACTAACAAGGCCACAAGTTGTGTGGAGGCTGCCAATGGGTCCAAGTAAGTTGTGTGACATCAAGCTGTAGCTAACACTGAATCTATGTGAATTGCACAAATTGCATGGAAGCAAGTTGTCCAATGATTACCCCTGGCCTTGAGGTGTTCTCCCTCCAGGGCAGGGGACAGAGAAATAGCCCTGGAAAGCCCCCCCCCCTTTCCTTTTACTGTCAGAAGCCAAGATTGGAAGTCTACCAATATTTTTATGGTTGCCTAAGCAACCAGCAAAACAACCACTGAGATCTCAGAGAGAATCCATTTCTTTAAGGAAAAAGCACCACTTCTCTTATCTGGGGACAGGACTTTTCTCAGGTTTGCAGAAACATCTGTCTTCATTGTTCATGGTTCCAGTCTCTGGATTTAAGTATCTACAGACGGAGTCATGTTGAGAATTAGAAATACTGATAACTATTACTCATTCTGATTCATCTAAATGATTCTATTCATAAGTCAATAAATAGCGAATAAAGAAAAATTCTTAGGTTCATAATTTGTTAATATATGACTACTTAGGAAAGAACAGTTTTAGTTTTCAATCATCAAAAATGGACTAGGAAGGAAAAGTTCTCCTTATGAGATTTGTGGTCTTTTAAGCAGGAAGCTTAAGCTTCTATTTCAAATCATTCTTGCTCAAGGTGTCCATTTCCTAAACAAATGCAAAAATGTATTAGAATGCTTTTTAACTTACGGAGAAAACAAGACTGCTCCTTTTCAAAAGGGAGGTGTTTGTCTTGGTTATCTTTTATCTCAGAACTGTTTTTTACCAGCAATTGTTGTCCTGCATTGGTGTAACATCACCATAGCAAAGAGTTAAAATTTGGCACTTACGCAGCAGCAAAATTAGAATTAAAAATACATTTTATATCCCAGGATAGAACTGAGTGATGCAAACGCCTTCTTCACATTTTTCCTAAGTTCCGCAAGAAGTTATTTACAGATCTGTTTACGTAGACAGGGCAGCAGACTTGAGACTGGGAAAGTTCATGAACTGGAACTTTAATCCTCAGTATTTGCAGCTGAGCAACATAAAAGCCCTTCCTCTGTACCTACATTTTACTACTTTGCAAATATTAAGTGCAAAGGGGCAGCAATTCAAGTACACAAATTGCACACATCTCCCACATGCTCTCCTTAGGCCGCCCACCCTGCCAAATTTTCTAGCCACTTTAGAACAAATCTCAGATCAACAGTGAGGTTAAAGGTTGACAGCTCCGGGTTGGGAAATACCTGGAGATTTTGGGGGTGGAGCCTGAGGAAGCTGGGATTTGGGGAGGTGAGGGATTTCAGTGGGATAAAATGTCATACAGCCTGCCTGCCAAAGCAGCCATTTTCTCCAGGTGAGCTGATCTCTGTCGCCTGCAGATCAGTTGTATTAGAAGGAGACCTCCAGCTACCATCTGGAGATTGGCAACCCTACTGGGATGCTAGGAAAAAAGATTTCAGACTGGCGATGCAATCCTAAACAAAGTTACATCCTTCTCAGCTCACTGCAATTAACTGGCATCTGCAGATTATGACAGTGTTTTATTGACAGTGGTCGCCATAGAAGAGACATTTTGCAGTGCTGATCAGCCCTACAGGCCACCATTTATTTCATTAAAACATTTATACCTGCCTTTCCTCTTGTTTCAAGGCAGCTTACAGTAATAGTTGAAATAATGCTAGCTAAAACCAAAACCCCCAACCTTAAAAAACAGGCAAGCCTTGCAGATCTCCAAGGAAGAAGACCCCCTTCACTTCTTCAGGGAGCCCATGCCACAGAACTGGAGCTCTGGTTGATGCTGGTTGGGCCACCCTTAAGTGGTGGTTAGTTGCTAATCACCCATATGGGCAGGGCTTTTCTTTTGTAGAAAAACCCAGCAGGAGCTCCCTCATACCTTCCCATGCTGGAGAAGGCTGAAGCCATTGGGGAGGCGTTTAAAGATGCTTTGCCATGCCTTTCCCAGCATACCAGCTAGAGCACTGGCCAGCCCAAGTGGAGCTCTGCTCCTGTGCGTTCATGCCCCAAAAAAGCCCTGGATATGGTATTGCTTTCTGTAACGGCACCGAAACTTTTCCCTGGAGAAGTTCTAAGCACACCACTCCTGTCTATTATTTTTTGGTTCAAAATATCAAGGCGATCTTATTGAGTAGAGTTGCCATTCCCCACTTGGGAGTGGGGGAATCTCCCAGTTTTTTGGATGTCTGCCTGCTGCCAGCCAGGAGGAAATCCTGCCCCCCAAAACAGTGACATCTCTGGAAATAAACACAATGCACTGATGTTATGCAGAAGTGACATCAGCATACTGAGGACATCGTACTGCGATGGTTTGAGGGCAAAACTCCTTGATTGGAGGCTGACTTTACCATAGAGTTTTGCCCCAAAACCAGAGTGTCATTGCACGATGTCCCTAACGTGCTGATGTCACTTCTGTGTGATGTCAGCACGTTGTGGCACTCTGCCCCACTCCGAGAAAGTCTCCTCCCGCTGCCACTGGCACAGCATTCGGACCTGGCAACTCTACCATTGAGTCAACTGGCATTTCAAGAAAAGCACTGGAATGGTTTCAGCTTGGCACATGTTCTTAGTTTTTCCAACATAAAATCATTTCCCACTCTACCCCCAGATCACCATGCTAAACATCAATGAGGAACAGCTAAACTTGGGACATGCAGCACAGGAAAATGACACATCTCACAGTATAAAAATTTGGTACCGAGCATATACTAACAGAATAGGGCAGGGGTGGACCCAATGGCAGTCCATGGGTCAGCTCTGGCCTGTAACGCAGTTACAATAGCTCTACCTTGTTCTGATTAAGGTGACTTCAACCTTTTGTCAATAGTTTCACTTCTAAATTTTAGCAGCTGTAACTAGGCACAGTTCAGGGAGACTTTTCTGCTTCATCCTAAGAGCAGCCACGCTGGATCAGACCCATGGTCCATCCAGTCCAGCATCCTTTTCCACACAGAGGCCAACCAGTCATCCTGAAGGGCCAACAAATAGGGCACGAAGGCTAGGATCTCCACTGATGTTGCTTCCTAACACTCGTACTCAGGGATCATTCACCACCTCTAAATATGGAGGGCTTAGCCTCCATGAATTTGTTTAAATGCTTTTTAAGGACAGCTACACATGTGAAAGGAGGCCACTTGGGAAAGTATGAATTCGTGAAATACAGTATGTGGGATAGCCCTTAAAAACTGGCAGCTCTCGCTTAATTTCAGATTCTGGCCCTTGGCTCAGGTTGTACTACTAAACATGCTTCCAGCCCTCTGTCTGGATTCCCAAGAATACAAAAGCCAGGTCCTCCTGGCAAGAATGCAAGCCTGCACTTCATTTTATGACTCGGTTTTGGTATTTAACGTAACGCTGTGCATTGGACCAGGTAGGAAACCAACTACAAGCAAACGTAGCAGGGAATGGCCTGTCCCTACTATTAGTACTGTCAAGAGCCTGCAAACCCAAAATAAACTTCCTAAGGGGTATAGTCAGCCATTAAAGATATCTTTATTCAAAAAGGGAGGGAAAAATAAAGCTTTAGAGCATAAAAGCAAATAGGCAAACCTTTCATAAATACAACAAACTTGGAAACATTATCCTTCAAAGCAGTAGTTTTGTTTCATTGTTTAAAAAAGGAGTACTCTTTGATAGAAGCTGAAAGCTTCCATCTATCCTACAGCATATATAAATTTCTACAATAATCGGCTGTAGGGGGAAAAAGTCAAAGAGTTGTGGACGGAATGATCCCTATCTTGTGCTTCTATTATGACTATTTTCATGGGAAAGGATGTAAAAGGGCTCCTTCATCCAAAAAAGAAATACAACACCATAAGGGCAAGGATGCCTCAAAAAACCCGCATCCTCCAATCCCGCCCCCACCTTGCATTCCACTTGTGCAATGGTGCAGAGGTAGCAATTGGGAGGAATCTCTTCTCTGTACTTCAGTGCAAATGACTGTCAGATCTGTCTCACTTTCAAGCCCTCTAAGAGGACTCAAAAATGAGGCTTAGATAATGCTCCATCTGCCATGAGCTACGAAGAAGACAAGAGCAGGAAAGACTCCTCCCTGCTCCTTAACTTCTTCATACCACAGCACAAGTGAAAATAAACCTATGCACATGTTAGAAGATTTCAGAGTGAGCTGATAGCAGGCACAAACTAGCAAGAAAATATTTGTGAACCCTGGGCTCCGTCACTCAACCATCAATGAGAAAGCAACGAGTACAAGAATGCAAACAAATACTGTGCAACGAGAGAGATCATTCTGAAGGAACGTTACATTCAAGATGAGGCAAAAGCGACTCCAATCACATAATATGGCCCCTTTAAGAACAAAGAGAAAAACAGTAGCAACACGTACAAAACCACCATCTGGGATTGAAGCACAATGGTCTCTGGGGAGGGGAAAAATCTTTCACCAACCTTTCAGTTTCACAATCAGCATGGTAGCTGCTCAGGTTGGAGTCACTCATGGAACAAAAACCATTTTGCCAAGCCTTCTGAAGTCTTAGCTGCCTCAAGAGATTGTTTTTAAAAAAATAACAAAGGATTATTGTTTTCCCTTTTTAAAAGTTCAAGACATTTAGATCATTGATCCAAGGTATATGGTGTTGCTGTTGTTTCTAAAGAACAGGTCTTCTGGCCTCAGTCAGGGGACTTCAGACCTTATCGGGGCAAGTCCAGGAACGTGGCTTCATATAGTCCAGGAAAGTGGGCTACAAGACCAAGGAGAAATTGCAGTTATTAGAGACTGTGGGAAGAAAAACAGGTTGCTTACCTGTAACTGATGATCTTCGAGTGGTCATCTGTGCAGTCACACACATGGGTCTTGCCGCAGGCAATGAATCCATTCCTCGGAGTTCCAATAGCTCGCCTATAGCGCTTTTGGCGCGCTCCCCTCCCGCTCTGGGGAGCAGGCAGCGACCGCGCATGCCTGGAGCGGGGGGGGAGCGCCCATTCCACTCAGTTTCTTCCAGCCGCCGCTGACACAGACACTGTACAAAGTTAGATAACAATTACAAGAGGCCAGCAGCGGGGAAGGCTGGGTGGGCGTGTGTGACTGCACAGATGACCACTCGAAGATCATCAGTTACAGGTAAGCAACCTGTTTATCTTCTTCGTGGTCTCTGTGCAGTCCCACACATGGGTGACTAGCCAGCTGAGTTACCTGGAGGAGGGTGCTGGTAAAAGAAGATAGTTAGTCACATAAAAATACCACATCATACTCGAAGACCTAGGGGCAGAAGCAAAAAGCACTCACCATACTTCAGTGGAAGATGGATCGGAGGACTGCTTGGCCGAAGGAAGCGTCTCGTCTCGCACGAACGTCCAAGGCATAATGGGAGACGAACGTGGAAGGAGAGGACCACGATGCAGCCGCACAGATGTCCTCTAGAGAGACGCCCTGTAGAAAGGCCGAAGACGTCGAGACCGCTCTAGTAGAGTGAGCCTTAAGGCCTTCGGGAGGAGGCTGTTTAGCCAGTTCGTAACACAACCTGATGGCACTAACTACCCATTTAGATAGTCTCTGGGTAGAAATTTTGTGTCCTTTGCGAAGTTTACCGTAGGCCACAAACAGGTTAGGGTCCTTACGGAAAGGTTGTGTACGATTCAGATAGAAGGCTAACGCCCTTCTGACATCCAGAGAATGTAGTGACCGCTGCCCTTGGTCTGATGGGTTAGGGAAAAACGTTGGTAGCGAGGTGGAAGTAGACAGATGAAACTTGGAGACAACTTTAGGGAGGAACGCAGGATCTGGTCGTAAGACAACCTTGTCCCTATGGAAGATGGTGTAGGGAGGGTCATGTCGGAAGGCACATAAGTCACTTGCCCGCTTACCAGAGGTAAGGGCTATTAGTAGTGCTGTCTTCCAGGAAAGAAGGTTGAGCGGTATTGTCGCCATGGGTTCAAAGGGTGTCTTCATTAGACAGGAAAGAACAAGGGATAAACTCCACGTTGGAACGAACGGTTTAACAGGTGGATGTAGGTGTAGCATTCCCTTGAGGAAGGATTTGGATAAGGGGTGAGAGAAAACCGTCTTGCCATCAATGGTGTCATGGAATGCCGAGATGGCAGAGAGGTGTACTTTAAGTGAAGAGTAGCACAGGCCTGATTTTTGCAGGGATAAGAGATAATCTAGAATCAGGTTTAGAGGTGTTGACTCTGGTCTTAGATGATAGGGTGCGACGAAGGAGCAAAAGCGCTTCCATTTGCGTTGGTACGAAAGTCTGGTGGAAGGCTTTCTTGCGTTGAGAAGGATATTGGTTACCTCGGTGGAGAGGCAGGCGAGTGTATCCTCCAGGCAGTGAGGGCCAGAACCCGAGGGTTGTGATGAAGTACCTGGCCGTTTGCCTGCGATAGGAGATCTCCCACGATCGGAAGGCGGCGGTAAGTGTGTTGTGACATTTGTAGAAGTCTGGTGAACCACGGTTGCCGTGGCCACCACGGTGCGATAAGGATGCAGTCCGTGCCATCCCGTGCGACCTTTGTCAACACCCGTGTCATTAGGGGGGTTGGAGGAAAAATGTAGTGGAGGGGACCTCTCCAAAGATGTAGGAAGGCATCGTTGCCCTTCCTGCAGTAGGTGGATTGCAGTCATATGGATGTTGTGCTTGATACACCATTCCCAGAGCAGTATGGCTATGCGGCACAGTCGAAGAGATCTGGTGCCTCCCTGCTTGTTTACATAGAAGACTGTTGCCATATTGTCTGTGGAGATCTGGATGTGTTGACCCCCGATGAGAGGGAGGAACGATTGGAGAGCTCTGTGTACAGCAATCAGTTCTAAACAGTTTATGTGCAAGGTCCTCTCCTGAGGAGTCCAGAGACCTCTGACAGTCTTGCCTTCTAAGTGGGCTCCCCACCCCCACATGGAGGCATCTGTTGTCACGGTAGCCGTTGGAGTAGTTGGTAGGAACGGCATGCCCTCGAGGAGGTTGTCGAGGACGGTCCACCAAGTGAGAGAAGGAAGGACTCTCCTGGGAACGGTGAGCAGGGTGCTCTGAGGTTGCACATGAGGACGGTAGGCACGTACAAACCAGAGCTGAAGTGGTCTCATTCGTAGCCTGGCGAAGAGGAGGACTGCTGTAGTAGCGGCCATCAGGCCTAGAAGGCGTTGGATAGTGAGGGCCGGTTGGATAGGTTGTAGCTGGACCAGCCTGGCAAGGCTGATGATCGTCAGAGCGCGGTCCTCGGGGAGGAAGGCGCGGTGTATAGAGGTGCGGAGATGAGCCCCTATGAAGTTGAGATGCTGAGTGGGGGTGAAGTGCGATTTGGTGACATTCACCCTCAGGCCTAGAGAAGACAGGAGGAGAAGGGCTGCGTGGAGAATGGACTCGAGCTGACTTGGTGTTGGAGCTGAACTCGATTGAGCAGTCGAAGCCATGGAGGTCGAGGCCGTAGTGTCACGGGGCTTTATGGGCGCCGAGTCCGCCGATTCGGAATGGCGAGCCGATTCGGAATGGTGAGGTTTCTTAGGCGCCGAATCCGAATGTCGAGGTTTCTTAGGCGCCGACTCCGATTCGGAATGACGCAGTTTTTTCGAAGACTTATGGCCGGATTCGGCGTGCTTCGGAGGTCGTTTCCCGGACTTGTGCGTCTTTTGAGACTGAGGCGCGGCCGGGGAAGCCGAGTCTCCCGCTCGAAGTGGGGGAGGCGGCGGGTCGGAAGTGGGCATAGCCCGCAAGGACCGTTCTAAGAGGAAAGCCTGTAGTCGTGCAGCGCGGTTTTTGCGTGCCTGCTTGCCGAAGTTCGCACAATGCGGGCAAGCGTCGACCCGATGGCCTTCCCCGAGGCAGAACAGGCAGTGACTGTGGCCGTCTGTGGTGGGGATTTTAGCTCCACAGTGCCTACACTTTTTGAAAGTAACCTTCCCTTCCATACGCCCCGGACGGTAGGGGGGGGGGGGAAGGGAGGGGAGAAGGGTTGGAAAAGGAAGAAAAAAGCGCAGAAACGGTTGTTTTATAATTAATTTTTTTTTTTTTTTTTTTTTTAGGACGAAGAAAAGGGGAAGAAAAAGCGATACCAGTCGAAGTAGAGAGCGAAGGCCAAGGAGAAGACGAGCTAAGGAAGAGCGCAGCGAGGAAGGTGTTGTCCGGGCGGCGGAAAGGAAGAAACTGAGTGGAATGGGCGCTCCCCCCCCGCTCCAGGCATGCGCGGTCGCTGCCTGCTCCCCAGAGCGGGAGGGGAGCGCGCCAAAAGCGCTATAGGCGAGCTATTGGAACTCCGAGGAATGGATTCATTGCCTGCGGCAAGACCCATGTGTGGGACTGCACAGAGACCACGAAGAAGATCTGGCTTATTGCGCTACAATCACTACACTACATCGGCACACACAGTTGAAAAGAAGACATTGTTCTTGTACAGTAGATGAACGAACTGAGAAGCCAAAGGCTTGGCGGAGGAACCTGGGAGGAACCAGCCCATCAGCCAGCAAGGCCATCCTCCCCCAGTCACAGCAATCTATACAAGGAGATCAGAAGTATTTGCAGGAGGAGAAAGCCGTCTCCCTGGCAATACCCAAACTGGCATCCTTTCAGACTAGCCCTGCACGGACTCTAACCCTCTGTATGAACTGCCCTCATCCTGCTCAAACAGAATTACTACTAGCATGCGTGAATCTGAATGGAATAAACCCTGCCCAACTAGAACAGCCCCAAGCAGGGCTGTAGCCAGGATTTCATGTTTGGTGGGGCCCACAGCAGGATTTTTTTTTGGGGGGGGGGAGGGCTGGAGACACCCGGTTTGGTAGCCCAGGGCT
This sequence comes from Heteronotia binoei, assembly GCF_032191835.1. Lineage (NCBI taxonomy): Eukaryota > Metazoa > Chordata > Lepidosauria > Squamata > Gekkonidae > Heteronotia > Heteronotia binoei. The sequence goes on along the minus strand of NC_083224.1, from coordinate 175,378,728 downwards.
CTCAGCATTGTAAGCTGCCTTGAGTTCCACAAGCTAACCCCCCTTCGCCTGGGCAGTCACAGCAGCTCTGCTTCCCCCACCCCTTTCTTATGTGCCCCTTTCTCAGAGAGTCAGACTTCTTGACTCTCCCCACCCCCCGTTTGCTCTACACGCTGTGCTAGGGAAGGGGAGAGAAAAAAGCGAAAAGACCAGCAGCAATGGTACTACTTGTTCTCCAGGAGAACTGTTCTCTTTTGTCTAGAGGTGAGTTGTAATTCCGGGAGATATTCGGGTCTCTTCTGGAGGATGCCAACCCTAATTTCGTGGAACCCACTTACAAAATAATTCCACACTTCTTTCCCTCCCCTACAACCTACCATAAAACACAGGAATCTCACATTAGTTTACACTGAACAAGTTTATGTATGCTTTGTGTTTGGGGCAGTGATGCTCTGTATTCTGGTGCTTGGGAGGGGGCACAGTGGAAGGGCTTCTAGCCCCACTGGTGGACCTCTTGATTGCAAAATCTACTAGTAATCCCCGGACCGAAGGAGGCCAAATTAAAAGCCACCAGAGACAGGGCCTTCTCGATTTCAGCCCCCTGCTGGTGGAATCAACTGCCAGATGAAGTGAGAGCCTTGCGGAACCTTGTGCAGTTCCGCAGGGCCTGCAAGACTGTTTTCTTCCGGCTGGTGTTTAACTGACATGGCGCCTGTATCTCAGGGAACTGAAAGACATACCGTCGCTACTGAAATAGCACCAAATTTATACTCTGTTCTTAACTGTTTTAACTATTGAATTTTGTTTTATTGGTGAATGTGTAATTTTTAATCCTTATTGATTTTAACTGTATGTTGGGATTTTATGCTGTGAGCTGCCCTAAGCCTGTTTCGGCAGGGAGGGCGGGATATAAATAAAATAAAATAAAAATAAATTGATGGCACTTGGGTTTTTTGGCCACTGTGTGACACAGAGCATTGGACTGGATGGGCCATTGGCCTGATCCAACATGACTTCCCTTATGTTCTTATGTTTAGAAATATATAGTGTAAATATAGAGCAACAGGTTGTCTTTCATGGCGAAAACACATGAGAATTCTTTGAACTTGTTAAAAAAAAATTCAGGGACAAGAAAATTATTTATTAAAAACGTCCTGATAGCAATTTTAGTATTGCCTTTGGTAAGCACTGGAATCATCTACAGTACCAAGTGCAAAGGACTGTTGAGAAACGGCACAGATAGATGAAGTAACAGATACCATTATAGAAATGGTAATTCATCATCTACTTTACAAAAATTGTTCATTTATTGTAACGATAAGAGTTGAAATATTCTGTATTTTTTAAAATAAAAAGGAAAGGGGGGGGAATCAGAAATCCACTAACATTTCTGTATTCCAAGCCAAAATGTTGTATTCTAAGCTAACACATTTCCAATGTCAAAGCTGAGAATTAACAATTTTAAAATCCAAATGAGTTTTAAAAGTTTTCCCTAGATTTGTATTCCAAGGTTTGAAACTTGCCCTTCTTAACAGCAGCTCATCCCTGTTTCCTTACACACAGTAACAGGAGAATTACTTACATTTTTCACAGGGCAATACTGACGGGCGTACCATTCTTGGCTATAAAGACAAAATATGATGCCTTGACCAAGGAAGAGGGAAGTCCACATGATCACATTCCAAACAGAAGCTTTCCGTTGGTCATTGATTAAGAAGTTGAAAATCACTGAACAAGGGAAACAAGAAAGTATTCAAAATGCATCATTCAGAACACTACAGGCACAGTATCCAAACAGACAAACTAGGAGACAAACTAGGCAATTGCCTTGGGTGTTGGCCTTCTGGGGGTGCCAAACTGGGCACCCCTCCATGTGACTTGGTGATGTTAGTAGTGCTGGGGGGGGGGCACCAGAAGTTAGCCTTGCCTAGGGTGCCAGACAGTCTAGAACCAGCCCCGCCCACCCCACAGCTGACAAGCAAAGTGCCCAATAGTACAACCAAAGAAGGGAAAGGTGCCCATGAGCTAAGGTAGATGCCCGCTTTTGTGCATTTCTGTCTTCTAGAGGACAAAAGGTAAACTTCAAAAGGAAGTCCCATATGAGCGCTTCACAAATTGGATTTTAATTTTTACAGTGGACCACAGTCCATAAATTTTCAAAGGCCAAGCAGAATATTTTATGAAAAGAACAAGTCCCTTTCCATCCTCCTTCCTACCCACCTCTAACTTCCCGCTCTTCTTTCCCTACTACCACATTCTCTCATATGTTCCTGCCTGGGAATTAAGATCACAGAGAGGCCCTCCTGATTGCCCCATCAAAGATACTTGTTTCGTGGGTTCCTGAGAGAGGGCCTTTTTGGTGGCAGCCCCACAATTGTGAAACAACATCCCCAGAGAGCTCTGTAGAAAGAGAAGTGGCTAATAAATATTTTAAGTGAACAAACACTATGAACACTATCTGTACCTGTGGATCTTTCCAATGCTCTCAAGGAAAGCTGGGGTGGAGGGAGGAATAATGTGTGTTATTTATAAAGGTAAGTCCCCTGTGCAAGCAACTCTGGGGTGACATCGCATCACGACATTTTCACGGCAGACTTTTTATGGGGTGGTTTGCCATTGCCTTCCCCAGTCATCTACACTTTCCCCCCCAGCAAGCTGGGGACACATTTTACTGATGTCAGAAGGATGGAAGGCTGAGTCAACCTGGAGCCGGCTACCTGAACCCAGCTTCCACCGGGATCGAACTCAGGTCGTGAGCAGAGAGCTCGGGCTGCAGCACTGCAGCTTTACCACTCTGCGCCACGGGGCTCCTTATGTTATTTATCCCTGTATTTTAAATTGCTGTAAGGTGCTCCATAAGCCAATCCTGGGCTAACCACAAGAGTAGGAGAGAAATATAACAAACCAACCAACGGTAATTACTTACTTCCAAAGAACATGAAGAGGCAAAACATAACAGGATAGAAGTAACCAAAACAGACAGCCAGGACGTATTCATGTGCAGCAGCAGAAATTGCGAAGACGGACAGCATAGCGGCAGATTTGAACTTCTTCCCAAAGAACTGGTAAAGGGGGGAGGAGGGGGTTGATATGAAAGTAGAGACCAAAAAAAAAACCCATCATAGATGCAATTTTTAAAAAAATGTCCTGTAAAGTTAATGGTAACTACCATTTAGGGCCTACTGATATGATTACACACAGTCTCACATTCCTGGGAAGTCTCTCATTGCAATTGTTAAATGAATAACCCTGTTTTATTCTTCACTTCAATTCATTAGCAGAGAGAATGAATGGATATTTACTGAGGTTGCCAGGTCCAACGCAAGAAATATGTGAGGACTTTGGGGGTGCAGCCAGGAGCAAGATTGTGACACGCGTGACTGAATGCCAAAGGGAGTTCTATTTAAAGGAACCATGCGCTTTCCCTCCATTTGGAAATAATGAAGGATAGGGACACCTTCTTTTGGGGCTCATAGAATTGAACTCTTTGGTCCAATCTTTTTGAAACTTGGTTGGTGTTTTGAGGCAAGGCACCAGATGCTATGCTGAAAACTCAGTGCCTTTATCTTAAAAAACAGCCCTTCCAGAGCCCCCAATACCCATAGATTGATTCCCCATTATACCGTATGGGAACCGGTCTCCGTAGGGTATAATGAGTGCCCAGCAGACATTTCCCTCCCCCACCCCCCCCACCCCCGGCCCGCTTTCTGATGACCCTGAAGTGAGAGGAGGACCTCCAAACTGGGGGATCCCCTGCCCCCAACTGTGGATTGGTAATCCTAACATGTTGAGTCTTCCTCTTCTCCTGCTGTCTTCAAATTTCCTAGCCTTATTGTCTTTTCCGCTAATCCTTGTCTTCTCATAATGTGAACAAAATATGATAACCTCAGTATGGTCATTTTAGCTACCAGAGAGAGTTCAGGCTGGATTTGATCTAGAACCCACTTATTTGTCTTTCTGGTGGCCCATGGTATCCTCTAACACCTCATTTCAAATGAATCAGTGTTCTCCCTGTCATCTTTCTTCATTGTCTAAGTTACTAATTTCCAAGCCCAATCTCAAAATACACCTTGCAACACTAGTCTAACCTTAAAACACAGATGTGACGAAGTCTGAAAAATGCTACATTTCAAGAAATTAATCCTTTGTATACAATATGTGTTTGTGTTCATCATCCTCATGTCCTAAGTACTGTAGGAATTTGCACCTTTTAGTGTGCCTTGGCAGAAGCCAATTATCTAGTTTATTATAAGGTTAATCATTCTCACCTGTGTTGACAGCAAACCATCTAAATTCAATCTAGGAGTACATGGTATGATCGCCTTAATTAGATCTCTTTCTGGATTGGCTGCCTAATTAAACCCACTAATGGTGATAGCCAGGATATAGCTGGGTCAGAGGCTACTCAGAAAGAACTACTTCATCATCTTGACAAGGAGACGACGTTGCTATCAACTATGTGGAAGAGTGCCTGACCAGGAAACATTCAACGAGCAGAGACTCAGGGTGAGCAAGCTGATGTCGAAGCGTTTTGCTTTGCTATTATTTGATTTTGAAGATGCGCCTGTTATGTTGGAAGGAATAAGCAAGGGCTGGATGTCTCTGCTAGAGGATCCTAACAAAGCAACAGGTTGAGTTCCTTCAATAGAAGGTTAATGCAAAATGCTTATCATTATCTCTGTACTGAAGCAAGGACTCTTAATGGGCAAGCAGCTGAAAGTGCAGGAGTTAGTTTGGCTGGCTTTGTAGGTGTTCCTCATCTTTGTGCATTATTAAAATCTTTGTTTGTTTTATTGTCTTTTTAGGTTTCATCCCTTACCTTGTAAATAAAACTATTTCTGTTTTATAAACTCTGATTCAGTGTCCTGTAGGCCAGCAACCCTTTTAAAGCCTACCAGACCATAAGAACCCTAATTCCCTTAAGGAACAGGTTCAACTTGTAAATTAATATCTGTTCTCCCCTCCCCTCCCAGGTTTGAGGGGGCATAGCCCTAAACTCTCTCAACCTGCGTGACACTATGAAAGAGTAACAAGTCGTCATTCTCTACACCAATGTGAAATAGGCGAGCTTTCAAACCCAGAAAGTTAACACCGGGTTTGCTTTCCATTCTGTTCAAAAATGGCACCCAACAAGACAGAGTCTTGCTCATTTCCCATCATAATATTTGTGCTAGATCAGTTTCAAAAGAGGAGCTCTTGTTATTCTGCTGAGGTGTCTTAGAGACTAATTCATAGTTGCACTACTTTCTATAGTCACACATTGCCTTGGATTTGCTGTGGCTCAGTGGTAGAGCATGCCTGCTTGGCATGCTGAAAGTCTCAGGTTCAATTTCTGGCAACTCCAGTTAAAAACATCAGATAGTAGGTGATGTAAAAGACCTCTGCCTGAGACCCTGGAGACCTGCTGTTGCAGGTCAAAATAGACTTTACTGATTTCAAAACACCAAAGGTCTATTTAGTACAAGCTAGCATCACGAGTACACAAAAACAAGCCAACTTCACTGTTTATGCAAAATTCTATGTAGGAGATTGCTGTAACCCCCACCCCCTTTTTGCACTTCTCTGAAGAAACATTTTCCATGAGATTCAAAGGTGCTCACCCAAAGGAAGTCTCTGTATGCGTAGTAATACAGCCAGTCATGTACTACCACATTCCAAGTTCGGTAATAGTTTGCATAAGATGTTGAATTCCACCAGTCCTGAAAGAAGGGAAACAAAAATGTGCAAAAGAGTACAGTCAGTATTCAAAACAGGGAATCATATTGCTATAAGAACCTTCCTGTGACTCAAAACACTTCTGCAGCAGCCAGGAAAACTGCAGGTGGATCTGTCAATGGCATGTTGCATTATGTAAATTCAGAAATAGCAGGAACGCCTCATTTTTCTTCTGCCAGCAAGTAACTCTAAGACAAAATTACTCTAGTTCTAAGAATGCCTCCTTAGTTCTCTATCTCTCTTTCTCTCCCATGCAATCAAGTCGTAGCTCATTTATGGCAACCTTGTAGGGTCTTCAAGGCAAGAGACTAACGGAGGTGGTTTGCCATTGCCTTCATCTGCACAGTGACCTTGGAATTCCTTGGTGGTCTCCCATCCAAATACTAATCAGGGCAACCCGGATCAGCTTCCATGATCTGATGTGATCAGGATAGCCAGGGCCATCCAAGTTAGGGTGTTCAAAGTTCTTCAATGGGAAAATTCAATGTTTTTAAGGAATGTGGTTCACACAAAAGTTTCCCAATAAGGACAGTAATTTCACACAGAAGGACCATTTCCAAAACATGCTTGTGAGTGAAATGCTTTTTAAGACATGGCTGTACTTGCACAGAATGTGCAGTATGGAGTTTTTTTTATGCTATAGAATAATTATACTTGGGCATACTATAGACAGACACAATTTTTCCCCCAGGATGTGTGTATGGTTTAAAACATGACTAATTTTGTTGACAGTTCATACGCCATAATCCGATATATGAGGATCATATGCTATAATATTCTTTACGAGGACAGAACACCACAAAAGAGTGCAGTGTTCTCAGTGTTATTTCTCCCCTACACCTCAACAAACAAACTTAAAAGCAGTGAACGAAACTGAGTCTATTAGCCTTATGCACAAATTACCTTGTAAAACATTCGGTCACCAAATCGCATCATCTCAGCAAAGGCGTTAAGCCAACAATGCAGGAATGAGAAGAAGACCAGGAACATTATCAATACACCTGGGGGTGTAGACAGCAGGGGAAACATTCAGGACAATTTTACTCAACTGGTTGCTTGGACTAAAAGAGGAAATCTTTGCTTTCATCGTTACACTTGAGTCAAAAAATGGTGATATAGCAAGACTGCATGTTCTCTGGCAAAGGCCAGAACATCCTTTAGGAGATATGCCATGAGAATACTGTAAATAGAAAGGAACTCCCAGAACCCTCCACATGGTTTCTTGCAACCCTCCCAACTATTAGTATTGAGGAGATCTACAAATCAATGTGACTGTAGAACTGAGATACGAATCAAGATTCCAGTTCAGCCCTTATCCACTAAGATATACTTTATCACTTCTGACTGCTATTCAAATTCCAACATTTCTTTAAACAAATTTAAATTTTCTTTTTTTCCCCCAAACAGAACTAGTAAACAAAATATGAGAGTGGTGACAAGTCTACAGATAAGCATCTATACAAGATTTTAAAATATCTAAACATATGGCATATAGACACCGTCACTGTCTATATGCCTTATGTTCAAACATTAATAAGGACCTCAATCCATTGGATTACTGGAGGTAGGCATTTATCTCTGCAGCACTGTAGTATAGGACTTTTAGCAAGAGAGTTCATTTTCAATTACCATCAGTTAGTCTCCAGGAAGACAGGCATTCAGTTTAGAAGTACATATGCATTCTCAGAGACCAACAAATATTTTAATGCAAAATTTATATGAGTAATTACTTCATCCCCAAAAGATCGAATAACAGGACAGGCCCAGAGGTATGTTTAAGACATGCATCTTGTAAGTTACAGTGAAAACAATTAGAGAGTTTACTTAATATTTACTGAAAAGGTGCCACAGTGTCTCCTACACCCCAAACACAATTTGTTGCTAAACAGGCCACAGTTTAAGATCCACAGAAACAACAGGTATAAAATTTAGGGCAAAACAGAGCAACTCAATTTATTTCTGAGGCTCTGCATACTGTATTTGTTACACCAAATATTTATAAACAAAGATTGTAGGTTTCATTGTCCTCACTGATTCAATGAGAGTTTCCAGGAGAAAGGAAGCTTCTGAAACAAAGTGCTGCAGGGCCATATTTTGATACCAGCAGATATTGCAATTGTAAATATTGCCTTTCAGCAGAGATTGACAGGTCAGATGTAGACCTCAGTTTACAAAACAACAAAAACTTGTTGTTCTAGCCTATTACTTGGTCCAAAGACAAGAACCCCTATCTGTCCAAGCCTTCCCTAAAAAAGATTTCTTTCCACTTTGCAAATCTAGATAGGCCCTTTCCAACATAGTTCTCGGAAATATTTTTATGGGACATGGGTAAATGCCATAGAAACGCTTACCTGGAAGAATGGAGTTAAAGATGCAAAGAACCAGCCTTCGTGAGCTGAAGGGTTCCCAGCTATAGTTCCGATACGTAGGGATGCAGAGTCGCATGAAGATGTAGTAAGTGTAGAAGAGTGAACCAAGCACCTGAACAGGGGAGACACATGAAGCCGCTTTATCTTGAATCAGACCCTTTTTCTATCAAGGTCATTAGTGTAAACTCTGATAGGCAGCAGCTCTCCAGGCAGAGGTCTTTTACAGCATTTACTAGTTGATCTTTTTAAACTGAGATTCAGGGCTTGAACCTAGGACCACCTTAAAACTTAGCCGATGTTCTCTCACTGAAACATAGCCCCTTAATTTAGGCTCTTAAGATTCACTGATATTGAAATCTCATAAAAGCTTGTGCCACAGTATATTCGCTAGCCTTTAAGGTGTTACTTACTATGTCTTCCTCCCCCCCCCCCACCCAAAAAAAACCCCATAGGATATTTTTTACAAGAAAGCTAAACCCTTTTTGTAGGAAGATGCAAACCTTCCCTTTCCCTTGCTGGGGGGAAGGCACTATCTCGCTCTGAAACAGGTACCATGCAGAATGAACAAGATAGCTGAGGAAAATTCCCTGGCTACAGAAATTCCAGCTTACTGCAGCATATGGCAGAGGTGGCCAACGGTAGCTCTCCAGATGTTTTTGCCTACAACTCCCATCAGCCCCAGCCAGCATGGCCAATGGCTGGGGCTGATGGGAGTTGTAGGCAAAAACATCTGGAGAGCTACCGTTGGCCACTCATGGCATATGGGATGGCATTCAAAAGCTGTAAGTCTGAAAAAAAAACCAGAATTTCAAGTTTCTTATGTATACTTTTTGAAGACATACTTGTTTCTTTTCTTCATACTCACAAAGCCAAATGAGGAGTCGCCATCTTTTCCATAGACAACTGACAAAGTTTAGGCCATTTTCACCATTGGTGCTGGGGGGGGGGGCGGGGAGGAACTGAGAGGGATCATTCAACCAAACAGATTCTCAGGTTGAGCTGACTGTGGTAGCTGCCTTTAGAATTAGAATATGGTCTGTGAATTCTGAATGGACTCCTTTGAAGTCACTGTTTAAAAGCTCGGTGGGTCACTGGAAGAGCCTCTGTTTTGAATGCAAAAGATCTCAGGTTCAGTTCCTGGCATCTCCAGTTCAGTTCCTGGCATCGCCAGACAGTAGGTGATGTGAAATACCTTTGCCTGACGTCCTGGAGAGCCACTGCCAATCTGAGTAAACTCTGATAGATCAAGGGTCTGATTCAGTATAAGGCTGTGTCATATCTGTTCAAGAAGGTTTACCAATTATTCAGCAAGGCACCTTATAGCACCTTAAAAGCTAACAAATATATTATGGCAAAAGCCTTTGTTAAGGAAAAAATTACACACACACACACACACCCAGAATGGATGTTGGAAATGGAGTAGAAACTATCACACAAATGAATTCAGGAAGAACATTGTACTTCTGCTGTAGTCCAAAATCTTAAATCAGGGCTAGAATTAGCTACATGCCAGGGGAGAGTAAGAACTATCTCAGGCACGGAAGCTTTATGGAAGCTGGTTCTTCAATCTCTTTAATACCAAGAACAAAAGGGGGCTAATAAGCATTTGTATGTACTAGTAACTTATGGACCTCTTGAAAAGTTGTCTTACAAAGCAAAACAAGGACCAAGGGAAAATAAGCATACGTACTTCCAATAATGAATGTAGCGGTGGACAAGGGATGGAGTGAATGCCATGTATACAAAGGACTAAACATTAACAGGACTTTGGATAATAATATTTTGTTTCAAACCAGTTGGCAGCTACAGATCTGAAGAGAGATTCAGCTGCTTCCACAGCAACTTTCATTTTGTAATTAAGCTCCTTATACAAAACAAAGGAAGATCCAGAACAAACATATTATCCAGAGTCCTATATTAATATCTTGGGTACACAATATTCAGTGTTTAACACTTTGTGCATATGCCACTCATTCAACAGATAGGTCTATTGCTGCATTCAGTACCAGCAATGCACGCGCGCCTTTCAGTTCTTTGGTCGTGGTGGAGGTGTTGCACTGATTGTATTGAAGACCTGCTCCCTTTTTTCTTTGTTGGGACACATCAGTACAACAATTTCATAGAGGAATAGTTAAGAGTTATGTAGAGATGGGCAGGATATTCCACCCAATATCACCCTCCCCCAAACACCAACCTGTGCAAACTTAGTCGCCACATAGCTCCATCGTCTTGTGGGCGTCCTGTAAGAAAGAGAACTTGGCATTATGTGTATGTTATGTGCTGTCAAGTCACTTCCAGGTTATGGTGACCTTATGAATTAATGACCTCCAAAATATCCCTATCCTTAACAGCCTTGCTCAGGTCTTGCAAACTGAATAAATAAAAGTCTCTTCAGCGCCAACAAAACAGAGACAGAGAGAGAGACAGAGAGAGAGACAGAGAAAAGACAGAGACACACAGAGAGAGACAGAAAGAGAGAGAGAGAGATGCTCTTGTGACCAACATCTGCTGGTGGTCCCCAGCTTGAGAGACATCCAGCTGTCCTCAACTTGGTGGAGCTCTCTGCCAAATTCCACTTGGGATGTATGGGACTTATTATTGTTCCGCAAAGCATGTAAGACAGAGATGTTCTGCCAGGCATTTGGCTGAGGGCAACAACAGTTCCACCTCAGAAATTCCCACTTCGGCTATCACCCCTTCTACAAGACAGCAGCTTCACTACAATTTGATGCCATCTGATTTTCAGGGAATTGCAATTTTTTAATTGTCTATTTATAGTGATTTCACTTTGTTGTGATTGTAACTGTGATTGCTGTGAAACCGCCCTGAGCCCAGCTTTGGGAAAAATACAACTAAATACAACTAAATAAATAAACAGGAAACCTGTTTTTTAAAAGAATTTCATCAAGGCTGCCGACTCTGCACAGCAAACACAATCTGAACTCTGCTCCACTTGGACTACATATTAAAAACATTTAATTTAGATCCTTTAAGTTTATTCAGCTGGAAAATATTTGTTCACACTGTATGCTTTGTTAGGTACTCTGTGATGTTTTCTATATCCAGGGGAGGGGGGGGGTCTGTGGTTAACTAAGTGAAGGAAGGAAGATGTGGATAGGGGAGTGTGGAAAAGAACAAGATATTGGATTTATACCCCGCCCTTCACTTAAGAGTGGCTTACAATCGCCTTCCTGTTCTCTTTTGAGAACTGTTCAAGAGAACAACTCAGAGAGAACTGATCCAAGGTCACCCAGCTGGCTATGTGGAATCAAACCTGGGTCTCCCAGACTAGAGTCCGTGCTTTTAACCACTGCACCAAACTGGTGTACTATGAAGTAACAGGAGAGATGGACTGGCAAAGGATAGGAGCAACCACAGATAACCACAGGAAACTTGCATATTTTCAAAACCTGGTGCCACAAGTCAAGAGGACTAAAACATTTCTGAAGCTGAGAAGAATCAGACCCAGCTCCTTTAGGCTTCCCAATCATGACATCTGGGTACAGAGCCAAACTGTGCAGAGCCAAGCTGCTGCCAAGAACTGTTAAGTCTCATGGCAGTTAACTGTAAGTAAATAAGTGTGCAGTCCAGTAAAATTAATAACAGTATCAACTCTACACTGTGGCAACTTCTAGTCAGATCCCTCATCCATTACTCAAAGCACATATACTTGATCTCAAACCTTCTTCAAATGTATAGCTCAACAAAACATTCAGAAAAAAAGTATGCAATACAATCCTCATGGGACTGCAAAACGCCAGAAAATGGTTGGAGAACAATGCACTACATGACCACCAAAAAAAGACCCCTATACATGGAAAGCAAGCACATCAGAGAAGTAGAGCAGCCCTTTTATCTGTAGGAGGGCTTTAAGAAGAAGAAGAAGATATTGGATTTATATCCTGCCCTCCACTCCGAAGAGTCTCAGAGCGGCTCACAATCTCCTTTACCTTCCTCCCCCACAACAGACACCCTGTGAGGTGGGTGGGGCTGGAGAGGGCTCTCACAGCAGCTGCCCTTTCAAGGACAACCTCTGCCAGAGCTATGCTAGCAGGTGCAAGTGGAGGAGTGGGGAATCAAACCCGATTCTCCCAGATAAGAGTTCGCACACTTAACCACTACACCAAACTGGCTCTCCAAACAAATTATCTTCCAACTTTTGTCAAAATGGTCTAAAATTGTCTAAAATTGGTTGGTATATTGCACAAAACTGTAAGAACCACAAACTATAAACTAGCAAGATTTACTGCCAAACTACATATGACAACCCCCATCAAAAGCTCTGCCTGTTGAAAACGATAACAGTTCTTCCCTAAAACACGTACAGAAAGCTGAACATGCACACAGTGAAACAAGATTTGAGAGCTGCTGCTCTCTTTTGGTTGTTTATCTCTCTAGCTCACCACCTAGTGGTGCATAATGCTTAAAGATCTAGAACTTCTGGCTGCCAGACAATCTTAGGATCACCTGGCTATACTACACACACTGCCACATAATTAATTTTCTCAAATTCTGAAAGCAAGCACAGGCCCAACAAGGCTGGGGAATCCCCTGTACAATGCCCATTGGTGGACTGAACTCTGATGGCAAACATAATTTACAAGTAGGGGGATCTGTGAGATTCGGGGGGGGGGGGTTCTCCATCCTCTTACCCGAACTGTGTGCTTACCAGACCATATACTCAGCAGCCAGACTGCCTGCCTGAAGACTGCCTTGCCACCACTCCCCACAGCTTCCCTACTCTTACTGTGTCAGGCGAAGCTCCTGATCCTTCTCCCCATCCATTCACAGTAGATTTACATTGCCAGTGAGCTTTTACCCCTCTCCATTTTTTTTTTTTTGAGATTTTCACATTTTTCTTCAACTTGGGGTCTGCAGAAGAATGCCCAATATCTGAAGCTGGCCCCATTTTCTGGGACTATTGACTTGCATGGAGGCCAAGTCCAGCATTAGGTATAGGATAGTCAGGCATTTAGAGGGTAGGTGTGCTTTAGACAGGTGAACACCAAGGCCTGATTTTAGCCTTTCTGCAGCATTGGCTGTACACTACCAAATGCATCTGTTAAATGAATGGAAAACATTTGGCTGCTATGAAGAGGGAATTAAGTAACAGCATGCAAGATGATTCCTATTGACTTTACCTGGGATACTCATCTCTGTAGATCAGGGTGGGAGCAAAGAGGAAATACAAGTACCGAGAAAATAGAGGCAGCTGAACATCATCTGAAAAGGCAACAGAGGAAAAAGTCACGTAGTGCCAAATTATAAATTATACTACAAAAATCTCCATAAGTCCATTTCCCTGGGATGACCAGATTCTTTCTTAAAACCTGGGAGTTAGCAATAAACATTCGCACAATTCTGGAATTCTGACAACCACCCAGCAAAATGGTTTTCACTGTTCTGATCTTACGTATTTTTTAAAAAGCAAATTACAGCACAATCCTAAGCAGACTTACAGCCTTCTAAAGTCCACTAAAGTCAATGTTTAGAAGGGTATAGAGCTATTTAGGATGGCACTGTAAGACCATCTGACAAGTCCATGACAAACCGCTTTCCCAAGCCGTACCATATTCATGAACCACAGTCACAGCACAGCACTCCCCAATGCCAAGATAGCAAAACATCGGAGACTTGTCTAGCACCTGAATCCAGGATTTTCTTATATCCGGCACCACCAAGACTCTAGATAGCCTCAGGGTGGTCAAGCAATTCTATAACACTCCTTTTAAAACAGATGCTATGAAGTCTTCTTATCTGAAACACAGAAGAGCCAAAACCTCCAAACCAAATTTAGAAAACTAGTAAGGAGCCAAAAGCGAAAAACATCAATTATAGACAAAAACACACGTGTTTATTTCAAAAACAGTTAAAACCCTTCCAGGGGCTCAAATAAATCCTCATAATGTAATACATATGGATACATACTGATGTGATTGTACTTGTAATCTTAGGACCTAAACTGGAAGGTACATATTGGCAATATTACTTTTTCCAGTATATGTAACTGCCACTGACACAAGGCCAAATACATTTGTGGCGTCACGTATCTTTTTGTGTCATTCAATTCCAGATTGGAACATTCCTGTTTGGGTCTTATATCAATTGTTTACTGCCTTACTAGTGTAACAAGGGCTTCGTTGTGTGCTGTATTCTGTACTACTTGACCTCTGAAGGCGGCTTTTTTGAGGTGAAACACATCAGGTCATCTATGGTTTCTTCTGTGCGTTTGTCATTTTGATTACATTAGGTGACTTTATTTGAATCCCCTACAAGGTTATTAACTATTTTTGAAATAAACATGTGTACTTTTGTCTATAATTATTGATGTTGTTCACTTTTGGCCTCTTACTAGTTTTCTGAACTCCCTCTGAAGGTTTTGGCTCTTGCCGGCTTGGTTTAGTTTTTCTTCCCCAGAGCAGAACCTCGATCAGGTTCCATACTGCAGATTCTGACCTTAACACAGCATGGGGGCAGAATATTTGGACATTTATATGCCACTTTTCTCCCACCACCACCACCATTGGCCCCCCAAAGTAGCTCTACAATATAATTCTCTGCTTTCATTTTTCCCCTCATAGCAACCACCCTGTGAGGATGGATAAGTTGATAGCGTGACCTGCCCAAGGTTACCCAGCAAGCTTCCATGGCAGAGTGGGGATTTGAGCCCAAGTCTCCCAGATCCTAGTCCCATACACCAGGGGTCCCCAACCCCTGGGCCATGGACCGGTACCAATCCGTGGCCTGTTAGCAACTGGGCCGTGCACGGCCTCCCCCCGTGGTGCCTCCTCCTCCCTCCATAATTCATAATTTTAAGGTCCAAGAAAGGGCAGTGAAGTGCCACCTTTCTGGGCTCTTTAAAGGCTGATCGGCGGGAAAAACTGCACTGAAGGTTGGGCTCCTATGCCCCTCTGCCGCACTCATGATCAGTGCTGGAGGCAGCAGCAGCGAGTGACCCACTGGAAAAGTGGCACCGCCCTTGCCTCCTCCCCACTTCCTTCCCACGCCCAGGAAATAAGTGGGAAGGAGGCAAAGGCAGCGATGCTTTTTCAGTGGGTCGCTCACTGCTGCTACCCTCAGCGCTGATCTTGAGCGCACCTGAGGGGCATAGGAGCCCAGCCTTTGGTGCAGTTTTTCCCACTGATCAGCTGATCGTCGGGGGGGTGGCCTTTAAAGAATCTGGGAGGCACTTCACCGCCCCTTCCTGGGGCCTAGGGGTGGGGCGGGGGGAGGCAGAATTCAGTGGCCCCACCCTGCTAGCCCTGGGGCCGGTCCCCAGTGCCATAAGAACATAAGAGAAGCCATGTTGGATCAGGCCAACGGCCCATCTAGTCCAACACTCTGTGTCACACAGTGGCAAAAAAATTTATATACACACACACACTGTGGCTAATAGCCACTGATAGACCTGTGCTCCACATTTTTATCTAAACCCCTCTTGAAGGTGGCTATACTTGTGACCGCCACCACCTCCTGTGGCAGTGAATTCCACATGTTAATCACCCTTTGGGTGAAGAAGTACTTCCTTTTATCCGTTTTAACCTGTCTGCTCACAATTTCATCGAATGCCCACGAGTTCTTGTATTGTGAGAAAGGGAGAAAAGTACTTCTTTCTCCACTTTCTCCATCCCATGCATTATCTTGTAAACCTCTATCATGTCACCCCGCAGTCGACGTTTCTCCAAGCTAAAGAGCCCCAAGCGTTTCAACCTTTCTTCATAGGGAAAGTGCTCCAGCCCTTTAATCAAAAAGATTGCGGGCTACTGCCATACACTAACTACAGCACATCGTAATCTACAGCATTTCAGCAGGACAAAGTTACTCACTCGTCTTCTGTGGGCTAGAGGACAGTATCTGGGTCATGTTCTCTCTGATAAAAGAATGACCTTTCATCATCAAACGGACCTGCAGAGAAGAATTGAAAAGACAGGCAAGTTTTACCATATTTAAGACATTGCAATTAGCCATAGATTAAATGTACTTGCTGTAGCTGTTTCCAAAGTTAACAAAATACTTCTTCTGTTAATGCCATAAATTCATTTTGCTGAGTCATGAAACCGACCAAGTAATTTTCTCACGTTTTGCTCTTTACTTTTTGACATTTTGTTTTATTTATGGCATTTTGTTTTATTTTAGAGAAACAGTGGCATCCCGGTGCAAATTCTATTGTTTTGCAATAGCGCTTAGCTAGACAAACAAGTCATTTGACAGACAATTTCAAAGTAATTAGTCACACATACCAAAAAAAAGACCATTTCCAAAACAGTGTCACCATTGTGGATATGGGTGAAAGAGGAAACTGAGCAGTTTTTTAACAGGCAGTCTGGGAACAGAACCATACCCAGAGGGTATCCACAAGACAGATGCTTTCGCGTCTGGTGGAACACACATGGAAAGCACAAGAAGCATCTCTGGCAGAAAAAGATACATTTCTCCCACAGGATATCCCAGTGTTGAAGAAGAAGAGATTGGATTTATACCCCACCCTTCGCTAGCTGAAGGAGTCTCAGAGCAGCTTACAAATCTCCTTTCCCTTCTCCTCCCCACAACAGACACCATGTCAGGTACGTGGGGCTGAGAGAGCTTTCCCAGAACTGCTCTGAGCAGAACATCTTTGAGAGAACTTATGGCTGACCCAAGGTCACATCAGTAGGTGTTGCCAGCAGGAAACCACACTTCACTGGCCTCTAAGGACCCAGGGTTGCGATAATCTGCTGCTTGCCTTGAAAGAACAAGGAACCACCAGCTAAAATTCATGTCCCTGGGGCGAGGCTGGTTGCTAGTATTCTCCAGCGCTTAATGCTCCCCACAGCAGAACTAAAGGCCAGGCCTTAAAAATTCAGGCAAACTTGTTTCAGGACCTGCTCGCTTTTAAGACCTCCCTCTGAACCTTCGAAGAAAACAAAAATCCCAGAAGCCGACCATGGGTTGGGTCTCACACAACATCTCCACTGACAGAAAGTTCCATCAGAGGATTTACTTCCTTCCCCTTCCACAAAACAGACCAAAATGACCTGTGAAATCCTGCTTCTGGAGGACAGCTCCCTGCCTTGAAAGAGCATGAAAGAGGAGTTGGACATTTTGAGGGGGGGAAACCAAAATGTCCCTTCTTCTATCAGTGGCAGGGTTTTTGCTGGATCCAATCCCTCTGTTTCAGGTAGATGTAAAGGACCAGAGTATGTACTGGGTGTCAGCTTACCTAAAGTCTATCTAGGTGTTAAGACGCAGCTTGCATAATAAAATTTTTCTGAGACCAGCAGGTAATCAACACGGTGCCCAACCTGCAAACATAACTGGCTCTTAAGAGCAAATCTATACTTGGTTTTGCTCTCCAAAGTATCAGATCATTAAAAAGTATTGGTTTATTTCCTAACCCCTGAGCTAAATCAGATCTTTCAGATGCCAAAAAGTACCTGCTCAAGTATGACTATGAACCGAGAGGCTGGTGGAAGATCATAGGCCAGAGCGATGTAAGTTGGTACGTATCCAAGTCCAACAAACTGGAAGAGCGCAAAGAGCATTGCAAAAAAGAGGGAGCGGACTGTCTTGTTGGAGGAACTATGGTGGCCCTTGGCCCACTGGCAGAAGAGGCCATATGGTATAGCCATCGTGGCTGACATCATGCACAGCCATGTAGGAGCGACAACAGAGAACTTGCCAAAACAGTAGACCAGGAGATCAAACTCAAGCACCAACCTGAAATAAATTTTGGGGAGAAATAAATGTGTTAAGTAACGCTCATTCACTTGCTTCTTAAAATAGATGTTTCTAGGCTGAGGACAGCCATGTGAGTCTGTTGCAGAAAACAAAACTTGCCTTTAAAATAAAAATCAAGGCTAAATCACTGGTAGTGAACCTGTGCTGATACGGGTTTTTTACAGATTCACACCCAAAAAAAAATCTTAACACACACATTATGCAGATGCTGGAGACTGAGGAATGGCTACAGTTCCCTGTTCCAAATACTGCTACTGGTGAACTTAGATTTTCCACCACATTAACAGGTGGACATTTTGTGGTTCGTGCTAGAACAAAGTTTGAGTCCAGTGGCACCTTTAAGAGCAACAAAGTACAAGCTTTGTAGATGTGGAAACTGGCCAGGTTACAGAGATATCTGTGGTTATGCCAAAGTAACACGCAGGCCCAACTCTTACAGAAGTGGTAAACATTTTAATGTGAGTTGTTTTGCTTTGCTTTGGGGTCTGTGTATCCAAGTACAGTCAATGTACTTTTGACACAGTCCTTTTTCCACATTAATGTTAAGTGGCTATAAAATATTATAAGATAGTTTTGTGTCTGTACCAAATGCCTAATACAGGTTCTGAAAAGAAAAAAGACACAATCGCTTCCAGAACTGTTGATTTTGAGACAGGAAAAAACAAAACACACTGCTGATCTGTACCACCAGCATCCCAGAGAAGTCTATTTGCCAGAACCTCCTCTGACAGCAACAGGTACACAAAGGCACACTATTGATTTTATTTATTAAGACAAACAGAGGCCTGGTGGCAGAAACAAGGCCTTGAAAAGCAAGATGTCCCACATGGAGGACACCCAGTGTCTGCAATCATTTGTACTCTGAAGCCCACAATTCCCCAGTCTTTGTTGGCACTTGCCCTGCAGGGAAAAGGAAGGTTGGATTTATCATTTTAAAAGGCCCTCCCATTGGTGGATGAAAGCATCTGACATGTGGAGTGATGCCTCCTTTTTGTTCTGTAGAACATCCATCACAAAAGGAGAAGGAAACCGTGGCCAGTTGTTAGACATCACAGGAGGATTAGATAGATTCATGGAGGAGAGGTCTATCAGTAGCTATTAGCCAGGACGTCTAAAGGGAACTTCCACATTCAGAGGCGATCAACCTCTGAATCCCAATTCCAGGATGCAACATTGGGGAAAGCCTCCACCTCTGTGCCCCATTACTGGCCCTCCAGAGGAAATGGTTGGCCACTGTGTGAGGCTGGACTAGATGGACTATTGGTCTGATCCAGCAGCGCTTTTATGTTCCTAAGAGGGAACAAAGGAATACGGGCAGTATAAGAGTACACATGGAAAGTATTGTTTCAGGAGACAAGTTCACAGAGCAAGACAGCTTGGAAAACCTCCGTCCACCAACGAGAAGGCTGCTTCCCAGTCCACTATCCCTTTTCTCCATCTCTGAAGAAGGATGCTTAGCACTCAAATGGCATTTTAAGCTGCTGACAAAGGTAATTCCCTCTGACCTGATTGACAGATACTATAAGCAGTTGCAACAGTGATTCAAGCACCTACTGGTTGATGTCTGTGACATCAGAACAAGAGTGAAAAGCCCCACCCATTCTCTCATATCAGTCATTCCATCAAACCTCTCCCCCAACGCCATTTTTCTTCTCTCATTGTAAGGCTGTATGCCAAAGATATCATGCTGTACAGTAGAATGGAGGGGGCAGGAAGGAACTGCTCTCAACCTGCTTTTTTGTGCACACTTTTTTAAAAGGAATGAGAGATCACTCTGATCTTTTTATTTGCATGTGAAAAATGACCATTTCCCTCCCTCTGCAGAAAGACAATATTTTCTTACCTTCCTTGATCAATGAAGTCTACCACAAGGGTGCTAAGAATGAAGAGGATGAGGAAGGCAATAAACATGTGGTAGATGGTTCGGATGTGGTCCACTTCAAACAGCTCACTGTTGAAGAAGTTCAAGGGAACAAGATGCTCATTAGGACATTCAGAGTGGGATACAAAACTGAGGAGGGGACATGGCTCAGTGGAAGAATATCTGCTTGGCATACAGAAGGTCCCAAATTCAGTCCCCATCATCTCCAGTTAAAAAGGACCAGACAGTACGTAATGTGAAAGAACTTCATCTAGAGTCCCTGGAAAGCTGTTGCTAATCAGAGTAGACAGTATTGACTTTGATAAACCAAGGGCAGTATAAGGCAGCTTTATGTGTTCCATGTGTGTTTCTACCTTTGTCATCTTCCAAATGTTGATGCAAGTCTAACAACCTCAAGAGATAAAGGCACTACTATCATATGTCAAGAGGATTTGCGCTATCACTCCCTCTGAGGCTTACATTTCACCTTCCTTAGAATATGGGATTGCTTTCTTTTGATGCACAATTCTCAGGAAAGTCCAATTATTTGAAATTAGCCACCCTTTTATTGACACTGTATGAGTAAGCACTTTTCTAAAATGTACTTCTAAGGTTCTCTGGACCTTGTTTCTCAGACCTCTGCCAGTTCACACTAGGTGATACTCTGCATACACCGCCTTCCCAAGTGGTCAGGAAGAGATTTGGGAAGCTTTCCCAGTGAAGGTGGGAATGTCCCAAATCCAGGCCTGAATCCATTATTTCAACTGGTACTTATGTAAAAGCAGCAAGAAAGTCGTGGAAGTAAATTGCCTCTTCCCAGTATTTTTGGAAAAGGGGGTCTGGAAATGTTAGCACAGATCATGAGCTCACAAAATCAAGTGAGATTTTGCAGGAGGGAAATCTGCAAATCCTCAGCAGACTTGTACCTTTCTAAGCTCAATGACTTCAATGGACTTAGAAGAATACAAGCCTTCTCAGGATTGCACTGTTGGCACCCAAGACATAAAATTCAGCATATAAGGGACACAATCCTCTCCTTTCCCAAGCCACACAGCAATAAGCAGATGCTTACACAAGAATTACTGTTGTGCAGCTCTTGCTTATTTCAGTGGGAGTTTCACAGTGGATTGGGACATCTGGGCCAGACCAGGCTGCCTTCTACTTGGCCTGTGCTATGTGTGTAGAAAGCCCAAATCGATTGCCAACAAAAAATTGTTTGGGGACTTTTTCTTCTGAAGCCGAATTGTAGGATGCTAGGCAGCACTCTAAAGAGTTGCATTTGCGTCACTCTCCGTACATCTGCAATAATTAGTTGGACAGGACTTCCTACTGAAGCTAGTGTAGTTGCAATACTGTTGTTATCTTTCATCATAAGAACATTTTTATGCTCCTCTAAACCTTCACAGAGTGAGCTCTCTAACCCTGAAACGTTATACATATCTCAAAAATAGAAGGGAAACAAACATTTCAGTACCAATACAAAGAACGAAAGATGGAACACTTGTCAACTACAAACTCAAACACTGGGAACACAGAGGAAAGAGCTCATTGAGAAGAAAGGCTGAAACTAGGACAAGGATAGCAAAGATATGCAACTGTCTGCCCACAGGCTAGGTCAAGTCAGCTAAGGAATTTTACGTGCTTCCCACCCTACAGGATCACTGCTAACATTAGGGCAAGTATGACAGAAGTTTACCCATGGTTTCACTTGTAAAAAAAATAAAAAAAGAAACATCAGAGACACAAAGAAAGAGATTCCACACACTTTTGCTGTTGTTTCTTTTTATGTTGTGCATATCGAAGCACTCAACGCTTGCGCTGCCCGACTGTGAAGCCCTTTACTGCTAGCTGGTGCTAACTTTATCAGAGAATCCAGCTACTCATGAAAGTAGTTGGGTTGGTCAGCAAAATATACCTCCAGTTCATGGACTAGCTTCTGGAGAACAGTTGCTCGTGCTGGCACTACAATTTGGATGCATTGTTAGAGCATCCAAACAGTACGGATGGTATAAAAAGGAATTCATCCCACTGTTCAGAGAACTCACATGTGAACCTGCCTCATCACCTGCCTTAGTCTATCATGGGCAATGTGACCTTTTTAAGGAAGAGATGCTGGGTCTTGAACCTGAGACCATCTACATGGGAAAGCAGATGCTCTGTCACTGAGCCACACCCTCTAGCACTGTAGGTCACAAAAATGGTTATGTTTTAGTACACCCAGCTCAGAGCCCACAATTTAAAGTCTTTAAAGTCCATTAACATACTCACTCCAAGAGAGATTTCCTATGAACAAAGACTTTTCCATGTTCTAGAGATGTTCTCAGGCCTCTGTGGAAGGAAAAGCAAATGGTCAAGGCTTATTCAGGAGATGAAAAGAAACCAGCGCTGCCAAGGTGCAGCCAAGAATTGACATACTTGGTTTTGGAGCTGTCTTTCTCTGAATATGTGGTTGGGAAGGCAGATGGCGACGATTCCAGCAGCACTGACTTTGAAACCAAGCCATCTACAAATTCTGTTAAATGACTGTCAATCCCCTTCATGAAAGCTGTCTTCAAATGCTGGAAAAATCGGAGGAAAGGGATGGGAGAGAGAACACAACAAATAACTTATCTCCACATCCGGAAGTCTCTGCTGAAGCGGCATCTGACGTTACCCTACATCACATGCATACACACACAAAGCTGCCTTATACTAAATCAGACCATTGGTCCATCAAGGTCAATATAGTCTACTCAGACTGGCAGCAGCTCTCCAGGGCCTCAGGCAAAGGTCTTTTTCACATCACCTACTGATGGGTCTCTTTAACTGGAAATGTGGGGGATTGAACCCAGGACCTTCTGCATGCAAAGCAGAGACACTTCCACTGAGCCACAGCCCTTCCTCATAGGTCAGTTCCCTTTCAGAGGCAGCCCCACAATTATGGAACAAATGCCCCAGGGAGCTGCACCGGGCCCCTCACTTTCACTCACTAGAAGGCAGTTCCAGATGGGCAGTCGTGTTGGTCTAAAGCAGTAGAACAAAGCAGGAATCACGCAGCACATGAAAGTTTACATTCTGAATAAAACTTTGTTGGTCTTAAAGGTGCTACGTGACTCCTGCTTTGTTCATTAGAAGGCAGTTGGAGATAGTTTTCCTTAGGACTCCCTTTGCATATTAGGATTCCTGAATTGTGATTTTAATCTTGGTTTTTATGTTGCTAATGTATTTTATTTTATATTAACCGTATTTTACAATTGCTATTAACCGTATTTTACAATTGCTTTGTATAATAATTATGGTATATACCATGTCCTGTTGGCCGCCCTGAGCCTGCTTCGGCGGGGAGGGCGGGATATAAATAAAATTTATTATTATTATTATTATATCATGGCTGAAAAACCAGAAGGAGTCAAGGTGGCAATGACTCCAGCCGTGCCGACTTTGAAACAAAGCCTTCTACAAACTGTGAAGGTTAATATTTAACTTTCTTTTCTTTTCCTTTCCTTTGGTTGCTTGCAGTTGCACAGCGAGCAAACTGATGAGACCAGAACTTCAACTTTTCCAGCTACCCTGTTCACTTGTTATGACCACAAAACATAGTTTTCTGAAGAGAACAAGGATGTCTGATTAGTCACTACAGGTTGTTAAACAAATGCAAACCGCATGTCAAAACATCAAGAGTAAGAAAAAAGGGTGGGGGGGGGAATCAAACCTAGGGAATGAAAGAGAAAACAGGCATGAGGTTTTCTTCTGATCAGAACGTTCAGGTGCTGAATGAACAAGGGAGCTGTGTGCTTGTGGCAGCAACAACACTATTACTCCGCTGGACTTGGCAGGAAGTGCTATAGGCAGCTTTTTATATTGTAAAACATTTCCACGTGCTGAAGAAAATGCCCTGTAACAGAGTGTACTTTGCAGCTCATTCCCTGATTCAAAAGCTGACTCTGAGCCACACTTCTTTGCCTCAGAGTTTCTCAATGCTACTCCCTTGCACTAATTACTAAACTAGTACTGCAATCCTTAGCAGAGTTACACCATTCTGAGTCTGTTGAAGGCAATGCGTTTAGAAGGGTGTAACTTGGTTTAGGATTACACTGCAGGTGACCTAGTGAGTTTCATGGCTGAATGGGGATTTCCCCACTCTTAATCTGATGCACTAAACTATATTTTATTTTTTAACTCTCATTCTCTTTAGTCAGTCAGTGTTATTGCATCAGTGAAAAAGCCACAGCAACAATACAATGATGCCATCAACATTAAGAAATTCCACACATTTTCATAAAAGAAATTAAAATTCATAATAATCACTCAAAATAAAGCCATGATAGTACATTTCATAATCCAAAAGATAAAGACCCAAAGTGAAGCGACTGGTGCCTGGTCAACCAAGCTTACATCAGGATGCCGCATCTTCATGATCTTTATCATGGAGGTAACAAACCTCGCCTTTGGCAAAGAAATGAATTTATCTCTATCTGCCGGCAATACTAGTTTATCCTGATCTGTACTTTCTGGGAAACAAAATATAACGGTTCTCAGAAACCTTTTGCACTCAGTCTCAAATCTCAGACACTAGAATATGACACAGGGCAGATTCTCAATGGACCAAAGGTTACAAGAGCAGTCTCTTTCACTATATGGAATCCCAGATAAAAGCTGCTGAGAAATGATTTCCTAGTGCTTTGGGGTTCTAAATCAGGTCAGGAACACCATATAGAGGAAGAAAGGGCTTCCACCTCCTCTGTGCAGTTTCCCCAACCCAAAACAGCCTTGGAATCTTATTTGCCCCTTTGGGGGGGCAGACTGTGTATGCAGTTTAGACTCTGTATGCCTATCAAGCAACCAAAGTTTTACTGACCAAAAGTCAATCTATGTCAAGGTCATGTCAAGAACATAAAGTTTATATTGTAAAATGACAGGTTGAAATTTATAAAGGGCAACTTCAGATTCTCTAGAGACTTCTTGCCATTAACAGGAACTATAATTTAAATGTTTACCTCTGCCTCTGCCTGGAGTTGCATCTTCCTTGCTAACACACGGTCAACATCAACCCAACCTAAGAGAAAAGTAAACCATTACTGTCCTTTCTTAAGTGAAAACTTGTTATAAGCAGTTTGCCGGTATGGAAACAACTGGTGCAGAGGGGGGATACTTTAATTTTCATATTTATAATCAAGATGCAAATAAGTCCACAAGTTACAAACCCAGTGTACTTTTTACATTTTCAGCTACTCAGAGGTAAGTAATCTAATAGTCTAAAAAAAAATTCTCAGTCCAATTGTATGGAAAACCAAAGCCCATACAATAGAAAATTACACTTTAAAAACTTACAAATATGATAAAAATAGATAAAAATTCCAATAGCTTACAAAAATAAGGGGCCATGTAGAAGAATCATAGTATTCATCCCTCAAATCAGGCATGTCTCAAAAGAGAAACATACACACACACTGATGTATAGGTGTGTGTGTATATATTTAAAAGTGATATAGTATAAGGAACTATACAGAACTTTTGCAATTCTGTACGTTTGTAAAATGTACAACTGGATGAACCTTCCAAAAAGTTCTGTTACTCTTATGTTCTCCCACTAGAAATTCTCTCATGTTTCCAAAAACTCTCTCACTAATATGCTTCATGAAGCAATATGCAACTTTTTTTTCAGTTTGTCATAATTTTGAGTCCCTTGAGGGAGAGACAAAATTTCAAGTACCACAGTAACACACCCACTTTAAAAAAAAAACTAGAACAAAGCAGGTGAGTTGCACAAGTTGGTGCAGTTATACCTAGCAATACTTTGTTCTAATTGCAGAGTTTGGACTCTCTTGGTTGCCAAACTCATCCTCTCCCACTCATGCACAGACATCTATATTAGAGGCAAACTGCTGCAGTCAATCTCATTATGGCCTTGGCACCAAGGTAACCCTACAAATAGTTCTAACACTTGGTTCCTGTCTCTCTTGCTTGAGAAGATAACACAACCCATTTATCATCACATGTGGAGGAAGGAAATCCTCACATTCCAGTTGCTCTTAGGGTTTAGTCACAGGACCTTGGGCGTCATGAGAAGAACAAGTGATATCAAATCAGTGTCTGGAAATGTTCCATTTCCTTTGGGCTGCCCAAGGTCTCTCCATGTCTGTCTGGCTAGTTATGAAGTAGACCCAGAAGGATGGTTGCATCTCCACTGTTCTTCTCTGCTGCCAATGATTCACTACATCAAGCTTTATTACTATTCTTCTGCTGCTTGCATTTACTTAGGAGTCTCAATCATAAGTTGTATGGATACTTCAGCAATATTATGTTTAACCAGAAAAGAAGAATGGCACACTCCCCACCACCACCTTGGTACTACCATTTACAGCTGAGTTGTATTCAGTTTTATAATCTAATTCAAAGACAAGGCCATGGACCTAAAGGTCTGAGCTCAAAACCCAGTTTTCCCAGTACTACCTACACTGTGGTTTACCGGCACTTCACAGAAATGGTAAGCCCTGACTCCCAACACTGCAGAGATAAGATCTGAAAGTGGCAACCATATTTGGTCAGACATAATAAGAAGCTATTTTTTTTCTCTTGCTCTCTCTCTACAACCTATCAGTGCTCATCTCATTGGGGCTACACACAGAAAGATCTTTTTCACATAAAACAAATTATTAAATGGTCTTCTGTGTTCACAGTGTGCATTATGAGATGTGTTTTATCGTTGTGAAATCATTCTCTGGTAGTGTCACCAGGATCATAGCTTTTTACTGCAAATATTGGGATGACTTACATAAGCCACAAAAGAACAGATGTTTTGGGATGCCAAGACTTAACTGGGGAAAAAGTTATATCTAACTTAGTCTTGAGCAGGTGTACTAAGAGCCTTGTAAGCTCTTGGAGGATTACCTACATGAGGGGTGTGTGGCCTAATATGCAAAGGAGTTCCTGCTACAAAAAAAGCCCCGAGTAATATCCATTTTAACCATAAACCATTTGCTTTATATTTACCAGCACAGCAGCTGAGGTGCACCAAGGTTGAACAAAAGATAGTATCAGAGCTTAACTGGCAAGCAGATAATTGAAGATAATAAAACTTATTAAATTGTATTTGTTTTTCTAATTGGGAAATAGGCATTTCAGAGTTCAACTGGGAAACAGTTGGCCTGAATGGCCCCTTCCGTTTTGTTTCAAATATATTTATTAAGTATAGGGAAGGGGAACAGAAAGGAAGGGAATTAATTGGGGATTATATATCATCATCTTTATAGCTCTACCAATTTCCACTATAATTATAGTTGGCCCCTTCCAACTCTGTGATTCTATGCTCCACTTCTATGCTCCTTTCGTTAAATGACAGCTAGGCCACAGGCGATATCTTGACTGAAAATCTGGTAGTTGGTGAGGAAAGTCCAAACAGGAATGAGGCCCAGGCAAATATGAGGGGGAACAAGGAAGCTCTACAGGACAGCAGCTGTAAAGGGAAGCAATCTCTTCACTCAGGGAAAACAGCATCTCTGTGTAACGCTTTCCTCCTAACGCTACTTAACCCCTAACAGGACCATAGAATCACAGAGTTGGAAGGGACCATACAGGCTACCTAGTCCAACCTTGCTCAGTGCAGGATCAGCCTAAAACATGGGTGTCAAACATGCGGTCTGGGGGCCGAAACAGGCCCACGGAGAGCTCCTATCAGGCCCCCAAGCAACTGGCTGTCATCTGCTTCCTTCTCCCTATATGTTGCTTCCTTCTGCATAACAGCTTGCTTTGAAGGCTTGCTCAATTGCACGGGAGCTACAGAGCAAAAGCTCTATTTTCTAAATAATAGTTTTTAAAAATATATATTTTATGTCTTTTATAAAGTTTATATCTCTGCTACGTAATCTTAAATAGGTACACACAAATATCTGTTTTCAATCTGATTAAAACCTGCCTCTTTGTTGAGGACTGCCAAATTATCTTTCCATTGAATTGATTCTGCTCCCCTTGGTGGTCCTATTGACTTCTTTCACCTTTTCCTGAAACCCAAGATTCCAGCAACTTTACTTTTTCTCAGTATAGTGCTTTCTGCAGAGACTTCTCCTGATGTATAAAACTGAATTTTGCAATTGAGTTCAGTAATTTAATCTGTTTTAACTGTTTTAAACTGTTTGAAATTGATTCGATTGTTTTATCGTGTTGGAAGCCACCCTGAGCTCACTAGGGGAAGGGCAGCCTATAAATCTATGGAAATAAAATAAATAAATAATTCAGACAGCCCCTTTAATTCTCTTTGTTCAGTACAATATATTGTACTTACCCAAAGAAAGCAGAACAAGCCC
This sequence comes from Heteronotia binoei, assembly GCF_032191835.1. Classification (NCBI taxonomy): domain Eukaryota; kingdom Metazoa; phylum Chordata; class Lepidosauria; order Squamata; family Gekkonidae; genus Heteronotia; species Heteronotia binoei. The sequence continues at coordinate 175,350,805 of NC_083224.1, read as the reverse complement.
TTAACTGCAATCCTACATCAAGCCGTCCTAGAAAAAAACTAAAGTCCCTCAGCTGTTCCTCCTGAAGCAGGCATAAATATCTAAGCAGGCTTTCTAACTCGCTATAAGCCATGATACTGGCAGCCTGGAAACTAATTTATACACAGTCTTTCTGATATCCATGACTGCTTTTTTGTCAGAAAGTGGCAACACATGTAGTTTCAGCTTCAGTATACATGCAACAGAATCAGGGTGCTCCAAGGACGAGAATATGTACCTTGTTGTCACCTTTAAACAAAATGGCGATTCCGTATTGGGAAGATTGCACTAGCATGTTCTCCCTGTACATGTGGTAAAACATAACTCTGGAAAAGGGCTGATGCTCCTGACCAACCTCATCCTTGGGAAGACCCCTCCTCTGCATAATTAGGTTCAAGGGTTCCTTTTGAGACACGACTCTTTTCCCACAATTCTGTAGGCTCATAACTCTCGAAAGAAAATCCTCTCAGCTTTCGTGTGTCCCCCCCCCCCCCCCGTAAAGGAGCAGGTTATACAAGAATTTCTATGACAATGTTGTAATACAATATCTACATTAAATGGGAGGACACTTCAAGAATCAGTCTCCAACATAGTTCAAGGTTCATTCATAAATTAATCACTAAAACAAAACAAGAAATATGTCCCGGCTATTTTATTACGCAAGTCATGATTTACAAGCAAGCAACATGTGACCTTCACATACTCATCTGCACATGATAAGTGAAGGACTCTCTGAACTAAACCACTGGATGCTTGCAGCTGAAAACTTTAAAAATACAGCTTATAATACCTCACTGCTGAAAAGCTGGTTGTTCAAGATGAAAAGACAGTGTGCTGTAGCAAACAGACGGCTAGCTCATGTTCCACCACAGCCACAAAATTAGGGTTGCCTGAACAGCTTGTGAAATTCCTGGAGATTTGGGGAGGGTCTGGGAAACTGGGGGGAGGGTGGGTTCCAGTTAAATAAATCTAGGCCTTCCATTTCTCTTAGACTTTGTGGTTTATTGACTTCTGAAGCTGTCATTTCCTCCAGAGGAACTGATCCGTACTCTGCAAATCAGCTCTAATTCCAGGATAACGAGGTCAGTAACTCTACACTTAATATGTTTTGTATATATACATGAACTAGAAAGGAGCGATCTCCTGACAAAAATTTTAAGATTGAAAAGTACAGTACAGGGGTCCTCAACCTAGCGTCCACCTAGTGTTTTGGGGAAGTGAATGGGGCTTTCGGCCAGCGAGGTTTCTGATTAGCTGTGCAGATTTTTTTAAAAAAAATTGTTTTGGCAGCAGCTGCCACCATAGTACAAGGATCTACACTGCGTTACTGAAGTTACACTGTGGCAATCATTTTGTGGCTGGCTCCACCTCCTGCAGCAGTCATTTTGTGGCAGCCATTTTGTTGCTGTGCCCGCCCTGTTATGTCAGAATTCCAAATGTGCCCACAGGCTCAAAAAGCTTGGGGACCCCTAGTATAGTATATGAGACAAGCTAAGGACATGCCAGCTGGTATACAGGTGCTGAAAAGGCAGGAAGCAAATTTATCCTCCTTCCATGTGTGCTGCTGTTGCTAGGACATGGCTCCCTCTTACTCCCTTTTTTTTTTAATCCCTTTCCCAAAATCAGTTTGCCCTTACATGATAAATTATACTTTCACAAGAAGCTGCCTTATACTGAATCATATCACTGGTCTACTAAAGTCAATACTGTCTACACAGACTGGCAGCATCTCTCCAAGATCTCTCTACATCACCTACTACCTGGTCCTTTTCAACTAGAGATGCCAGGGATCAAACCCAGGGCCCTTCTTCATGCAAAGCAGATGCTCTACTACTTGAGTCATAGCTCACCATCCCTTCGGAACAACTCATCTTAATACATTCCCCAGATGCGTGAATGTGAAGTGGGCTTGGTTTACCACACCATACGTTTCTTCTCAGACCAGTAACTGGCTAAATGTGGATTGCACTACCAGTCATTGGCCTCACTTCACGGGAGCAGTGTAAGATCAGGCAGTCCCAGAACCTACCTTTAACAACCAGGCAGCAGAAGGGAACCCCATTAGGTGGTTAGCATATTGTGATTGTGATTTCTGCCTGACCTAGGGGCTGGCTTGACTTCTGTGCAGCACAGTTGTGCAGGAGAAACCAAACTAGCCCCTGGTTCGGCAGGCTTTTTTTTTTTTTTTAATACTGGTATTTTTCTTCTTGAGTCTATTGAACCTGAAAAGGTCAGGATGTTTCAGAAATGCTTAAATTTGGGGGAATCCAATTAAACCTGAACTGAAAATACCAATTAAAAAAAAAATCGCACGCCCTATTTGGAAATTCCCTTCTGGACCAATTAGATCCTGGAGTGAAGGTTTTCTCTATGAGATATCAATTACCTCAGGAGAGCCAGTTTGGTGCAGTGGTTAAGTGTGAGGACTCTTATCTGGGAGAACCAGGTTTGATTCCCTACTCCTCAACGTGCTGGAATGGCCTTGGGCCAGCCACAGATCTCACAGAGGTTATCCTTGAAAGGGCAGTTGATGTGAGAGCTCTCTCAGCCCCACCTACCTCACAGGGAGTCTGTTGTGGGGGAAGAAGATAAAGGAGACTGTGAGCCACTCTGAGACTCTGACTCAGAGAGAAGGGCAAGGTATAAATCTACAGTCTTCTTCTGATTACTGATCAACAAGATCAACAGTTCCACAATTTTACAATTCCACGAAGTACAGATTAACAAGATAACTGGTTATTACCTTTAAAGCCCTATATGGCCTAGGACCTGCCTAGTGCCTACCTTAGAGACCGTCTCTCCCCAAATGTTCCCCAAAGAGAACTTAGATCAGGATCTCAAAACCTGTTAGTAATCCCCGGGGCAATGGAGGCCCGATTGAAATCAACCAGAGATAGGGCCTTCTCAATCATAGCTCCCTGCTGGTGGAACCAACTACCAGATGAAGTGAGGGCCTTGCAGAACCTTGCGCAGTTCCACAAGGCCTGCAAGACTGCCCTCTTCCAGCTGGCATACAATTGACTGCCACCGGTATCTAAGAGCCGTGGAAGAAGACCGCCGCCATCAGAATAGAACCAATTTAATAATCTGTTTTCTGTTTTAACTGTTTTAATTATTGTTATTTATTACTGAATGTGTATTTTAATACTATTAATCTATTGTTCTCGGGATTTTATGTTGTAAGCCGCCCTGAGCCTGCTTCGGCGGGGAGGGAGGGATATAAATAGAATAAAATAAATAAATAAACTCTAGACCAATCATTTCAAAGGTACTAAACCCTTCAAAGGTATAGATTGCAAAAGCATATACATTCCTCTGCCTAGGAATGATTTGAAAACTGAAGTAATTACAGACAAGACAGCAAGCAGTTTCCATTTTTTCCCATGACAGACCTGCAAGAACTCTTCCTCAATATCAGAATCTCTATAAAAATCTATGTCCAGTACACTAGAATTATTGTCTTCTTCTCTAGTTTGGGAGTTTTCTTCAGTCTCAGAACCACATGCAAAGGGGTGAGAGGCTGGTAAGATGTTGAAAGAGATTTGAATTTATGTGGAAATCATTGTAAATTGATGTATGGAAATTGATATGTGCAATCTTTATGCTGTCAATGAATTGTATATGATTTTATATTGAGTTGTTTCACTGAGTATAGCACATAGGAACAGTTCTTTTTTGTTTTAGGTCTTATATTATACCATGACTCCTTCTTGGCTTTTACACTGTAAATAGACCCCAAATAAGGACATTTCACCTGGTGACTCAGCCCCTTCCCAGCATATCCCTTCCCTGTTACCCCTTCCCTGGAATATAACTTGGGGATCTTATTCCCCAGTTCCAAAAGATAAGCTAATATAATTCTAAAAGCATATTTAGCCTTTTATAACACCTCCCGATTCTCACAAGGGCCTACATTTCACAAGCTTTTTTGCAGCCTTGGCTATAATAATACAAAAGAATCTATCAAAAAACACTGCCCTGGGATCTAAATAAAAATCATACCTGTGACAGTGAACGTTCAGGATCTCACATAGTTCACTTGCTTAATTTTATAAGTATATATCTGCTTCAGAGAAAGGTGAAAAGTCCTTTGAATTCTCATTTCAATCCTATTCTTTGAGGCCCGATTGTTTTCTTAGAAGGTGCTTCTAAGCATTCAGAGATAAAGGCAGAGAGGGAGTACAAAATGAATTCAAATCACTATTGAAAGGAACTGAATCAGCCAGACCATGAACCATTTCATCCAGCAGTATGTACTACTATATTTAAAAGAACGAGTCAACAAGTTTTGGACAGCCATCCAAGAAGTGAAAGAGTCTTGCCCAAGATATCTCTTTGAGCTTCATATGTGGCCACAGTCTTTCACATCTATTGCACACAGGTGGCGCAGGAATAATCTCTCTGCTCCAGGACTTGGGAAATGATGACCATCCCATTTCCAAGGCTGGAGGACCAGGGCTTGGTACACAGGGTGGAAATGTTCACTGCACAGTGAGAACACTGTGGCGCTCTGATTGAAAACATAACATGCAAGGACATGCACAGTTCCCTGCTACAACATATGCGGCAAGATGAACTGAAAGCAACATAGTTTATTACAATCCAAGATCAGCATATATATCAGCAGTTATGTGAACATATATATTTGTTAGATATAATTAGTAGCATACGCATACACTGCTACATATCTGAGCATGTTACTTAGACGTGTAAACATACTTTATTAGAATAAAATTCATTAAAATTGTTAAAATGAAGCGATAAGCTTCTGTCTAATAAGACATGCCAAAGCACTACCTCACTACCTCGAAAGTAATTTTGGTACAACAATCAGCAAGGAGAATGAAAGTATAAAAATAATTAGAACTACCTGGATGCTATGATATAATTGGAGTGATGTACATTTTCCTAGTAGTCTGGCAACACTGGCAATGCAAAAGTACACGCTTGACTGTCTCTACGGTTCCAGATTGGCAAAAAGGAAAGATGTTGTGCATATGGAGTGTGTGTATATCTCCCCCCAAGGAGAGCTGATGGGAGAGCATTAAATCTGGCCTGGGTTGTTGTTGCTTAGTAGCACAGTCAAGTCCGACTCTTTGTGACCCCTTGGACCAAGTCATGCCAGGCCCTCCTGTCTTCCATCACCCTCCGAAGTCTGCTCAAATTCATGTTAGTTATATCAGTAACTCTGTCCAGTCATCTCATCTTTTGTCGTCCCCTTCTTCTTTTGCCTTCTGTCTTTCCCAGCATCAGGGTCTTCTCCAGGGAGTGCTCCCTTCTCATTTGGTGGCCATAGTATTTGAGCTTCAGCTTCAGCATCTGACCTTCCAGAGAACAGTCAGGGTTGATTTCCTTTCGGACTGACTGATTGGATCTTCTTGCAGTCCAAGGGGCTCTCAAGAGTCTTCTCCAGCACCATAACTCAAAAGCATCTATTCTTCTGCGCTCGGCCTTCCTTATGGTCCAACTCTCACAGCCATACATCACTACTGGGAATACCATTGCTTTGACTATACGGACTTTTGTTGGCAAGGTGATGTCTCTACTTTTTATTATACTGCTTAGATTTGTCATAGCTTAGAGCTGTCCTCCCAAGGAACAAATGTTTTAATTTCATGCTATGCATATCATATCATATGCATATCATATGCATATCTTGGATCCCAGGAACGTGAAGTCTGTCACTACTTCCATGGCTTCCTATTCCATTTGCCAAAGAGTGATGGAGCCAGATGTCATGATCTTAGTTTTTCTGATGTTGAGTTTTGAGCCTACATTTGCGCTCTCCTCTTTCACCCTCCACAAGAGGTTCACTTTCTGCCATTAGAGTGGTGTCGTCTGCATATCTGAGGTTGTTGATGTTTTTCCCGGCAATCTTAATTCCGGTTTGTGCTTCATCCAGGCCGGCATTCCGCATGATGTACTCTGCATATAAATTAAATAAACAGGCTGACAATTTACATTCTTGTTGAACTCCTTTTCCTATTCTAAACCAATCAGTTGTTCCATATCCTGTTCTGACAGTCGCTTCTTGATACTTATGCAGGTTTCTCAGAAGACATATGAAGTGGTACTTCCATCTCTTTAAGGACTTGCTGCAGTTTGTTGCGATCCACACAATCAAATGCTTTAGCATAGTCAATGAAGCAGAAATAGACATTTTTCGGGTACTCCCGTGCTTTCTCCATAATCCAGCGAATGTTGGCAATTTGATCTTTAGTAAAAGCTCTTTAATATTTGGGGAATTTCAGGAAAAAAAGATAACTCAATGGAGTAAAATTCCGATTACTATTTCCCACGGAGCAGAGCTGGCTTGTAATCTATCTGCTTGAAGAGAAATATCCCAAAATATTTGTTTAATTGTTGCTTTGGCTCTTTGGTAGCTAAGGTGCAAAAGAGCTGTACTAGAAAAATCAAGAAGTGACAATTTATGTTCTAGTGTCGTCACCCATCTTGAACGGAAAGTATCAATGGGAATTAAAGAGTTTAACCCAGAGGGAGAGAGATTTATCTTAAACCAAAAGCATATAGCATGAAACCAGATTTGTGTTTCCAGTGTTACTAGTCCTTCTCTAGCAGCCTAAGCAAGGCATTGGGAACACACTGAGGTATTCCAAATAAAAATCTTAAAACATTTTGACTGGATTGTTTCTAATTTACAGTTGTTATTATACAAGGAAACCTGTGTTCCGTACATAAGTTGAGGCACCACTGAAAGACTTTCAGAGCACATGGGATGTGAGATCCCCTTTTGTATAAAAGAATTTTAATGTAGCTGAGGCTAATCTTTGGGTGGATTCCATGGCCTGAGAAAGCTAAACTGTCCATGAGTCAGATGAAAGGAATGCAACACTTTAACTTGGTCAATCTTGGTCGATCACCAGTCAATATTTGATTTAATCAACTCAAGAGGATTAGCCTGCTTTTAAAGCTGCCCCTGAAGTCTTTAAAGTCATTTAAGGTCTGTTAGCTATTCATACCTACTCACCTGCTAGCACTTAAGTTTAGAAAGGGCCACTTAACAATCTCAAGAATCCCAAACTCTGTTGAACCTGTGGATTATTTTGGAATTCTGTGAACAAGTACCACAAAAAAAAAAAAAAGGATGCCAGAATGTGGGTACAAAAACAAAACATTAGAAATAATACAGAATGCTAGGAGATTCTGAGACAAGCATCCTCCTACGACAGGGGGCAGCTGTTTCCAAATGTGTGCTCCTTGCACATGAAGTTCCTGGTCTTTTCTGAAACATTTCCTGCTCCAATGAGATGGAGGAAAATGCAGGACTGGCTATCTTTGGGAAAGAAGCAAGTAGAAACCAGGAAACATGTGGGTGGACACAATGTTGTGGAATGACTGTTGGAATTCTTTTAAACTCTGCTTTGGGCAACAACTTCCCTCAATAACATCAGCAACAAGACCAAAAGTATGTTTGTCTGGTTATTTTTAGCTCTGAACCACAGTTGCCAAACCTATTCCAACGTGTTTGCTTCCACCTTGAAAAGTTTGCTTTTCTCCCTTCCCCCTCCCCTCGCTGAACAACGTTCAACAAACTTTCTGTGCTGCTGAGGAGATAGCTTCTCAGGCATACGATTCTGTACAAAGTGACACATGACCCATTACCTTCTAGGCAGACACCCACAATTAGTCAGTCTCCGGTACAGATTAGAGGCCAGTCTAAGTTGCAAAACATGTCCCCCCCCCCCGCCCTCCCTCAGAATAATGCTACAATGATTAAACACTCTAGGAAGGTTTGGAAAGCAGAAGAGGTAGATACACACCAGCGCCAAACTTGGGGCTGAGTAGAAGGGTTGCAAGGCACCCACCTCCCCTTCTGAGTTTGGTGTTTAGAGGCAAGGTATTATGTGTCTACGCCTACCACAGAAGGCACTTTAAGAACGTCTAACAATCTGCATGCTGTAGAGCAGGGGTGTCAAACTCATTTGTTACAAGAGCCAGATCTGACCTAAATGAGACCTTGTCAGGCCGAGCCTTGTCGGGCTGGGCCATGTGTGTTCCTATATTAGATTACATAGCGAAGATATAAACTTTTAAAATGACAAAGGCAAACACGACTAAAGGGTTTTTTAAAAAAAACTTAAAACATGCTTAAAATAAAACTTGTTAGTCTTAAAGGTGCTTTCTTTGTATTTCTCCCGTGGGTTCCAAGAAACTGGGCAAAGGAAACTCTGGCTTTTTCCTTCTTTCCCCAGGGGAACAGGAGGGGGAAGAGCCTCAACCAATGGAGAAAATAGAGGCTTTGCTCTGTAGCTCCCGTGCAATTGAACAAGCCTTACAAAGCAAGTTGAAATGCAGATGGAAGCAAAAAAGAGGACGAAGGAAGCAGACAAGAGCCAGTTGCTCGGGGGCCTGATAGGAACCCTCCAGGGGCCTGATTTGGCCCCTGTGTCGCATGTTTGACACCCCTGCAGAGAGCTTCCCCACATTCCTCCCAAACTTGGAACTCAGGAGGCTTGGGTGATATGCTGAAACCATCCAGGAAGATGATGCTGGTCTCTTTAATATACATACAGTAACTTTATTCAGGAGAAACAAGTAAAAGAACAAAAGGCCTACTAGAGTTCTACATAGCAGTTCCTATAACCAGCATTTCCAGAGACAGAAATAAAACCTGGACTGGAATAAAGATTCCCAACCTCCGGGTGGTGGCTGGAGACCTCCTGCTATTATAACTGATCTCCATGCAACAGATATCAGTTCACCTGAAGAAAGTGGCCATTTTGGAAGGTGAACTCTATGGCATAATACCCCATTGAAGTCCCTCCCCTCCCCGAGCCCCACCCTTCGATGGGTTCACCCCTAAAATCTCCAGGTATTCTCCAACATGGAGCTGACAAACCTAGTGGAACTACTCCAGATTCTAGTGCAGGGGTCCCCAATCTTTCTGAACCTGTGGGCACCTTTGGGTTTCTGACACCAGGTGCAACCACAAAAGGGCTGCCATAGGAGACAGGCACAAACACATACAAGCCCAAGTGTGGAGATCAAGGCCTAATTTTATTTAAATGCTCTGGGAAAAAGTGGGAAAGAGAATGAAATCAACTCTGGTTGTACCCCCTTTCTTGAAACACTTGGTAGGTCCCAGGGAAGTTGTTGACAGGCACCATGATGTACACGGGCACCATGTTGTAGAACCCTGTTCTAGTGTCCTGCCTCTAAAATAAAACATGACTCCTGAATATTGCATCTTGTTCCCAATATCATCCTTGGCACTATCCCAAGAACACGCACAAAAGTCACCTAGTACCTTTTTATTAGGACCAACCAAGATCACACAAAACAGTGTGCAAGCTTTTGCGTTCACAAGAACTCTTTTTCAGGCCAGATGTTTGTCTGTTTGGAAGAGTTCTAGTGAATTTGAAAGCTTGAACATGATTTAAGGTTGGCCCTCAAAAAGGTATTAGGTGAATTTTGCTTTGGACTGGTGCGGCTGCCTTGCAACTTCTTTTCTGAGCTCTGGAAGCACCTTGATTCCTTCCAAAATCAGCATGGCATCTGAGAAAACACAGCAAGGTCAAGAGTAGCTACAAATTTAGGAGAGTTATGAAGACAAATTTTGCAATGTGATGAGGAAGGAAGTCTGATTTGAAGAAGGGGAGCTTCAAATTGAAACAGATGCCTTTACTCTTCCTCCACTGACAAAAAAAATAATCCCTATTCTGTGCTTGCAATATCAACTGGGGAAAATGCAGGGCTTTTTTTGAAGCAGGAACTCCTTTGCATATTAGGCCATACCCCACTAACGCAATCAATCCTCTGAGAACTTACAGGGCTCTTAGTACAGGGGCTACTGTAAGCTCCAGGAGGATTGGCTACATCAGGGTGTGTGGCCTAATACGCAAAGGAGTTCCTGCTACAAAACAAGCCCTGGGAAAATGGAGCAAGGAGGATCACAGAGGAAAGGAGCCTGAAAGGCCAAGGACCTCCTTCTGCTATTGCAAATGCTTCCCTCCTTTCCTGCAATGGGAAAGTGGCAATTGGGGCTCTCTGCTTTATTTGTAGCTCATGGTGTGTAGTTCTGCCCTAATACTATAATCCTAAATTTGATGAAGCTTTAGAAGAAACATTCATACTTCGGCTGGCTTGAACCCTAAAACTCACAGTTTTAACGACAGAGAGTTCAAAAGGGCTGGGGCCCTGGCTCAGTGGGAGAGCATTGTATTCGCATGCAGAAGTCACCCGGTTCAATCTCCAATATTACCAGTTAAAAAGATAATGTAGTAGATGATATGAAAGTGTTCCTTTGCACAAGACCCTGGAAAGAGCTTCTGTCAATGAGAGTAGGCAAGACTGACCTAAATAAACTGATGCTCCACTTATAAGGGAGCTTCATAAGTGCAAGCTACAAAATGAGTGCCATCCTTCCCAGCATTGGCTAAATTCTGTTCTGAAGAAGAAGATGACTGCAGATTTATACCGCGCCCTTCTCTCTGAATCAGAGACTCAGAGCGGCTTACAATCTCCTATATCTTCACCCCCACAACAAACACCCTGTGAGGTGGGTGGGGCTGAGAGAGCTCTCACAGCAGGTGCCCTTTCAAGGACAACTCTTGCAATAGCTATGGCTAACCCAAGGCCATCCCAGCAGCTGCAAGTGGAGGAGTGGGGAATCAAACCCGGTTCTCTCAGATAAGAGTCCACACACTTGACCGCTACACCAAAAAGCTACATGTAATGCACGCCATAATATATGCAGGAACTTCTTGGTTGCACATTGATAGAGACTGAGTCTGCATGGGAGGTCTCCTGTCAGAAATACAGTCCTGTTCATACAGCTCTGACTCTGTAGTGAACCCCCTGCAAGGGAGCAGAGACCTCTTCCTATCTCCCTTCTACCTCCCACCTACCTCACAAGGGAGAGGAAGGGAAAGTGATGGTAAGCTACTTTCAAGACGTAAGGTAGAGAAAAGCAGGATATAAAAAACTACTTTTTCCTTAACCAGAACTTTTCATGATCAGAAGTTAGAACCAGGCACATATGGAACTCTGGTGATAACTAACTTATATAACCTACCCCTCAGGCAGCAGTTTTGTTTTGTGGTTATTTTAATTAGGTTCATCACTTTTAATTGCATTATTCATGGCCTGCCTGAAAAGCAGGATAGCATTCTCCTGGCAAATCAATAAAAGGCTAGAAGATGGAGAGTCCAGGGTGGAATGACAAAGAAACAATGAGGTCATTTTCTGAAGAGAAACTGCCACCGCCAGTGCCAAGGTGCCTAACAAAAGCTGCCTTCTTGGCCTCAGATTTTCCTCAAAGAGGGAGATAAAGAGTCAATCATTCATAAAACATGGCACTTGTGTTTGCAACACTATAGGATAACCGAGAGTAACCTCCTCCGGGAATTACAACCACTCTGTAGGCACAAGACTGCAGGAAAAGGATCCCACAAAGATCTAGGTGGATTAGTCACTCAGTTGAAAACCAGCACTACTTGAGGGGAGGTCAAAAGGCATCTTCAAGGCCTTACCACAAAACAAGCACACCCCTGTATTTTATTCTTAGCTAGACGCTAGCTCAGCTAAAAACAGAGAAAGAGAACTGCATTTTTTATTTCAGAATGTTTCGTCACAGGCAGATTTAACTGGACTAATAAAAGGACTGACTTGTAAAACCAACCCAGATTTTCCTTTAGGCTGGTACAGCCCTACTTCATAAAACTAGTACTGAAAAATTCTCACCATTGCTGGACTTTGAGAATGCCCAGTCTCCTTCTAGCCTCCTTGACATGTTGTCCTTCTCCTCTGTGGTGCCGTATCGGCGATTCCTTACAGAGATATGGTCTTCACCCACCATGATAACAGGTTTAACACTGCAAAGCAGAAATGGGCAAAAAACATAGTTAGCAAAAGTAACATCCAAGCAATAATTGTTCTTCAACACAGCATGTACTGCACACAAGGCAGTGAGGAATATTTCAAGAACTTCATTTTTAAAAAAAAAACAAGTTTCTAACTCACATGGTTGCCAGGGAGCATTTTTTAAAGGCATAGTTTAAAATGGTTTCTTTTGTTGAAGGAAGTAAAAATACCATCCTTCCAGCAATTAGAGTATGGGAATTCTGGGTTTTGAACTCTTTCCCCACCAAATTAAAACTGGCTGCTAGGGTAAGTTAGATATGATGGTTTTTTAAAAAAACCATGTGTTAAAACTGGGTTGACACTAATTTTCTATAAAAGTATGTGTGTGTGAGGGGGTGCTAAACAACAACACAGCAAGAGGATGTGCTCAGGACTTTTTTGGAGCAGGAGTGCATAGGGGCAGAGTTCCACCTAGGCTGGCCAGGGCTCCAGCTGGCATGCTGGGGAAGGTACACGGAGACATTTTTAAATGCATCCCCAATGGCTTCAGCCTTCCCCAGCGTGCCCGCTGCAGCAGGCACGCTGGGGAAGGCCCAGGAGACCTCCTGCTGGGCTTTTTCTACAGGAAAAAAAGCCCTGGCTGAACCCATGTCCCACTTACACTTCCTTTCCCCCAGTCTCTTTCCTCTCAAAGGGGCACAGCACTATGAAGAAGGCAAGAGAAAAGTAGAAGCCTAAAATAAGGAGGGGGGAGAGATGTAAAAGCAGGATAACAGTTTAGCACTGTTCTCCTTCCCTTTCCATGGTTCAGATTTTTCCCTGCACTTTATAAGAAATCTGTGATAACACATTTTCGACACACAATTCAACAGTGCCTAATTCTCACCTCCTTTTCCCCCTTCTTCTTCTGTATATAGCAGTTCTCTGTCAGGGTTACCTCAGATTCTGAAAAAAAACATAACATTGATCTTAACTTTGTTGCCATATTTTTTCCTGGGACAGACTGTGCCTCAGTGAAACACACAAACATCCTGATTCATCAAAACAGAAAGCTGTAAAACATTAACTAATGACCACCTCTTCTTTCCCTCCCCCCAACACACACACACCATTTGGGTAAAATCAGGATAGACACAAGAGATTTACCAGAGAAAAACTAAAGCTGAAAGCCTTCATCTTCCCTAAGGTCACCCAAGATTGATCCCAGTCTCAGTGAAATGTGGGTACTGCTGCTTAGGAATTGTGTTTGAGCTGATAAAGGACGATATTAAAGTAATATCTGTGGTGATTTTTCTGCTACAGCATATTCACACATAAGACCACTTGAGGTATACATTCCATCTTAATTATTTTAAATTATTCTTTAATTATTTTAAATTATTAAATTATTCTTTAATTTAATTATTTTAATTATTCTTATATCTTGCCTTTCCCTCAAAACGGCTCAAAGGAGCTTGAAACCCATCATTTAAAAAAACCCCAAACACTAAAACTGCAAAACTATAATACACCCAAGCATCAATGTTAAATTCAACTTGGATGCCACTGAAAGATCTGTAGAGAAGAAAACTTTCTCATCTCCTCCAGCATTCCATTCCATAGGATGGGTGCAATGAAGGTGGTGAGCTCTTGCAAAGGATGAGTGGACTACCCTAAGTGGAAGAACAATGAAAGGAAACTGACCTGAGAAGCATATCTGGTAGTCTGATTTACCTGAGAAACACAGCTGGTGGTCAGGTTCACAGAGGAAGAAGTCCTTCACACAGATCTTTGTAAGTCACAAAGAGCTTCAAAAGCTATGAACCAGCACCTTCAATTATGGTCAAAAACTTACAAGTTATGATATAACCACTTTTAAATCAATGCAACTTGTTAATGTCTACTGGCCCCTAACAAGAAAAAGCCAGTCAAAGTTGCTTCTAAAATCCAGGTAATGAAATTTGACTTCAACTTGGCATCCAGGTTAGAGTAGATGAAAGATTTTTTAAATCAGCAAACAATTTGGTCAGAATATCACAGTTAAGAGTCAAATTACTATCTAGATCAGATTCATTTAAGTATTATCAGATCATGAACCACCTCAAAAAATTAAAATTGAACAAGATTCAGCTGATTCAATGGGACTAGAAGAAAATCTTCAGTGCTATCACAGCTACCCCACTGGCCTAGAAATGGACTCTCTGTCAGCTCTGATTTGGTTCATCCCACATCTTCTGCCAATCACACTCAAGAGGTCACCCAACTCTCTTTCTTTTCCCTAACTCTCAGGGTAACCATGGATCTAAGGACCCGGCTTGAGGGTATGAGAGGTACACTTCAGTCTTAACACCTCAGATAGCCCATCATTCCAACTTAACATTACAAAGATGGCATGAAGCTTCTCAAAATTCCCCAAGGCACTCGTGAAAACAACTCAATCCATTAGTTTCCCAAGGTAGTCTGTGATAATGGTTTCATCAACTTTATGAGAAGGCAGCAAGTTCAAACATACATTCTGTAAATAACAATCCAACAAAGGTGTAATGGCAGTCCCTTTCCCAATTAGATCACTGATTATCTGCTCAGGACAGAAAAGAACATCCAGAGTATCCCCTTTTTCATGGGATGGGCCACAAACAACCAAGGACAGTTTCACAACTGTCAACACCCATGAAATCCTGAATTTCACCCACCAAGGTGGCCTCATCAGGATGCTGATGTAACCCAACCCAATTATTGCCTTGATCTTTCAGAGCATGTCTGTTGTTATTATTTACAAAATTCAGATGTTACCTTTTTGCCCAATCAGGGCCACCATGCATCAGGACTAGGTGACTAGCAATTAAAATACAGCATTATAAAAGCACATCATAAAACTGATTTAAAACTAAACTACATATAAAAAACACAAACAATAAACCATAAAGCAGGAAAGAGTGGTAATTCAGGGGATGGGGGGGGGGAGTCTTCACCTTCTGGCAGAAGACAGTGACAGAATGAGACAAATGATATTCCAGGGGTGGGGGGGAGGTCATAATTTCAGTGCCTCAATTGAGAAAAAGCACCTGAAGCAGAGGATGACTGTAACAGTCATGGAGATTTGCACAGGAGCAGCTGTTCCTTAGGTATGATGGCCCCAAACCTCACTGGACTTTAAAGGTCAACTCCAGCACCCTGAATTGGGCCCAGAAACAAACTGGAAGCAAGCATAAATTGACCAAGATCGAAGTGATCTGATCCATACGACCCACCTCAATCAAAATCCTGGCTGCAGCATTGTGTATCAAATAAAATTTCCGGACACTTTTCAAGGGCAGACACACACTAATCTAAATGTTACCAGGACATGCACCACAGTGGCCAGATGTTTTCTGCGAGCAGCATTCACCAAGCACCACCTTCTGAAACCACCTAACAGTGAGATCTCTCTCGTCAGCTCAGTCAGGGCACCTATCAGCAAGCTAGGCAGATGGTAAACCAGCAAGAGCCCCAACATGCCCCCAAAACCAACCACAAGATGCATACAAGTAAAACTAACCTCTTACTGCCCCAAGAATCCGCTGAGAGAGACAGATCTATGGAAGACTGTTGCTGTGTTGTTTGCTGTCAGATCACAGCTGATTCATGAGAACCTTGTAGGATTTTCAAGGCAAGAGATGTTCAGAGATGGTTTGCCATTGCCTGTCTCTAAAGTATTGCTACTTACACATATATACCTAGTCCTTCCATTTGGGGTTGGTGAACAACCTAATATATAGGGGATGCTAACTGAAATAGAATGCTATTAGTCAATTTGCCAAGCTGGTTCTTCGTTCAACATGCCTAGTCTGTATGTTGCTCTAAACCAGGGGTGGCCAACCTGTAGCTCAGGAGCCACATGCAGCTTTTTCACACATACTGTGTGGCTCCCAGAGTTTCAGGAGGAACTTAATGCAGGCTTACTCTCAAGTAAGCATGTTTAGCATCAGGACCTCAGTCAGCCTCTGAGTGCTGACTCATATGCAGGCAACTATTTCTGCCATGTGTAACGCAAGTTAGGAGGGGGAAATAGGCAAGCTTGCAAGCTCCTCTTCTTCATGACAGAGGTCGCTTAGAAACCTAGAGCCGGGAAAGAGAGTGCATGAGCCAAGGGAAGGAGGGATGGAATTAAAGAGGTGGCATAGGGTTCCCCCCTTAGTTTCATAGCTCTTTTAGATGCTGTATTTACTAACCTTGTCATTAAGAGTTTTAATAAAGACGCATATGTAATATTTGTTCATGTCTTGCGGCTCTCAAACATCTGACATTTATTCTATGTAGCTTTTATGTTAAGCTCTGCTCACAACCTGAGTTCGATCCCTGGTGGAAGCTGGGTTTTCAGGTAGCCGGCTCGAGGTTGACTCAGCCTTCCATCTTTCCAAGGTCGGTAAAATGAGCACCCAGCTTGCTGGGAGGAAAGCATAGATGACTGGGGAAGGCAATGGCAAAAACAATAGGGCTGCCAGATCCACGTTGGAGAATTCCTGGAGATTTGGGGGTGAATCCTGGAAAGGACTGAATCCTCAAGTGTCATACAATGCCATAGAGCCCACCCTCCAAAGCATCCATTTTCTCCAGGAGAACTGATCTCTATAGTCTGGAGATGAGCTGTAATTCCAGGGGATCCCAGGTCCCACCTGGAGGCTGGCATACCTAGTATCAGCATCTGCCAGGGTGGTGCGGAACATTTGGATGGCCTAGGACAGAGGGTGTCAAACATGCGGCCTGAAGGCCAAATCAGGCCCCCCGAGCAACTGGCTCTTGTCTGCTTTCTTCTCCCTCTCTTGCTTCCTTCTGCATCTCAACTTGCTTTGCAAGGCTTGCTCAATCACAGAGCAAAACCTCAATTTTTTCCATTGGTTGAGGTTCCTCCCCCTCCTGGTCCCTTGGGGAGGGAGGGAAAGAGCCAGAGCTTCCTTTCCCAGTTCCCTGGATCCCATGGGAGAAATAAAAAGAAAGCAACTTTAAGACCAAAAAGTGGTAATGTTTTAAGCATGTTTAAAAAAAACAAAGCTTTAGTCAAGTTTATATCTCTGCTACCTAATTTTAAATAGGTACACACATGGTCTGGCCTGACATGGCCCAACCTGGCCCAACAAGGTCTCATTTATGTCACATCCAACCCTCATAATGAATGAGTTTGACACCCCTTATCTAGGTGCTCTGTTGACACCCCTGGTTTACGGTTTCTAGGTGCTCCGTTTCAATGGACCATGACTGTCCTGTCCTGATGACATCTTTCACTTCTGTCTGCAATGCAGGATGTTATTCATTATTAGTGTATATACCAAGACTGGTTAGTCAGGTGCAGACTTATAAATTTACCTTGCCATCTGCATCTAGCAAACTTATTTATTGCACAGTTTTTTGCTTTGTTTCAGTCTCTTACTGTGATACTCTAGGCGTTTTGATCTGTGGCAAGCAAGTATAATCTCTGGATGCTCAAACAAGGAAGCCCTAATAAAACTAAGATTGGTGGTGCTTTGATGTGATGTAAATTAACTAATATAGACGGGTATGCAGACAGAGTTGTAAAAAAGTTCTGAACTAGTAACTTTCACAAAGTAGTTTACAAGACAGTAGCAAACAACTTAGGCATCACCTCCTCCTGTTATCAGAAAGGCATAAGCCAAAACATTTTATGGAAAGTTTACAAGTGGCTGCATTCAAACTATCATATGCAGACCACATTAAGTTTGAATGTGCATGAACCACTGATACTGCCCGGTTCGTATGCATACTTCCCATTCCTTCCCATTTCCTGCTTACGAAGAAGAGTTAGTGTTTGTACCCAGCTTTTCTCTACCTTAAGGATTCTCAATGTTGCTGACAATTACCTTCCCTTCCTCTCCTCATAACAGGCGACTTGTGAGGCAAGTGGGGCTGAGAGAGCTCTCAGAGAACTGTGACTGGCTCAAGGTCACTCAGCAGGCTTTGGGTTCCCAGGTTAGATTACTCACTCAGGTACCTGTTCTCAGGTCCATTCAGCAGAGGCAAGCTGGCTCAAAATACCAGCCATTTATTTGCAAGGAAACAACTCCAACCACCAACATCTCTAGCTAACATACAAAACTGGAAACTGAAACAAGAGTTCCACCTAATAGGACCAAACTATTATCACAGAGTTATTAGGGGAGAAGCAGACTGTTCCAATACATACATACATACATACAATAAATTTATCACATGGAAGAGTGGGAAATCAAACCCAGTTCTCCAGATTAGAGCCCACCACTCTTAATCACTATACCAGGGGTGGCCAACGGTAGCTCTCCAGATGTTTTTTGCCTACAACTCCCATCAGCCCCAGCCATTGGCCATGCTGGCTGGGGCTGATGGGAGTTGTAGGCAAGAAACATCTGGAGAGTTACTGTTGGCCACCCCTGCACTATACCATGCTGGCTGACAGTGTGTGACAAAGGAATCCTAGTTAGTTACCTGTGATGTCTGAATGCAGGCAACATGTAAAAAGAGTTTCTCCAGACATTCAGGCAGAAAACTAAGGGAAATCCTGCTGGTTTACAGCATCAGGATAGCATCAGCTGAGCTCCATGTAAGCCAAGGCTCTCTACCTTTTTTGAGCCTGCAGGCACCTTTGGAATTCTGATAAAGTGTGGTAGCCAGAGCCCCCAAATGGCTGCTGCAGAAGGCACAGAACAGCAGCCACAGCTTACCTTCAGTCACACAGTGAAGATCCTTCTGCCACTGACAGCTGCAGCAAAAGCAGTATCTTTAAAAATCTGCATAACCAATCAAATCTCCAATGGCCAATCAGAAGTCTTGTTGAGTAAAAGCCTCACTTGGCCCTACCCACTTGGCAGATGCCAGGAAAATATATCAGTAGACATCATGACACCTACAAGCACCACGCTGAGGATCTTAGTCTAGGCTTTCCCCTTCCACTTTCTGCAGGAATTATCGGGCGGGCGGGGGCGGGGTCAAAGGCCAAAGATCTCTTGGCTCTTATTCTGAGGTTTACAATCTGTGGAAATCATTTTGACAGACCTGAACTAGCCAGACTCGGGGGGCGGGGGGCAATTGCTATTTCGTTTTATTTTGTAAGTCACCTTAGGTCCCTCTGGGGAGAAAACGGCCTAAACAAATAAATAAATAAAATTCTAAGCCCACATTAAACCCTACTCTAGAATCCTAGTTTGTAGGGGAAACATATAGTTTGGCCTACATGCATAGCAGATCGATGATAGTAATGAGGTGCCAGAACGGAGTATACTATTTTAGAATACAGACGAGGGAGACCCATTCATCTTAAGCGGAAAACAAGCACAGCATGCAAAGAAAACCCTTTCACTTTGTTAAAGTGTAGGGAGTTTTTACATTGGGAGTACTGAAAATGCTATTCTCCCCACCTTGCAGCTTTACGTCCAACTCTACCACTAACCTCATTCTGTGGCACGATTAGATCAAGCCTAACTCCAATTAATCTGCACACTTGGCATTCGTAGGCTGAAGGTAAGGTGGAGTTACATTTCAGCTAAGATACCTCCATTGCGCCCCATGCAAGAAGGGAGCAAGAGGAAAGAAGGAGAAAAAGCAAGGAGCACACACAAGCAGAACGAGCCAGGTTCATGCCTATTCAGGCTGAATGCATCTTCTGCATGCACCCCAAGCATGCCTCTTCTGCACTTACGCATGTTAATGTAATGTGCACATTTTTAGGGAAAGAACTTTTGGCTTTTAACGATGTATACAAACCACATTACAATCTATTTTTGCTTTTCATTTCATAGGCTTTTTTCTTCTTTAAAAGGACTTTTAGTATTATCACAAATGTATTATTGTATGTAAGTAGCAATATAACTGGTATAATTCATATTGCAGGTGTTATTTTTTTTTCTGTTAGGGCTCAATGTATACCAGCGACATGGTTCTTAGCTGTTTCCCTGAAAGTCTGCAAATGACAATGGGAACTTTCTATTATTAAACTTTCTTGGGCTTTGTTCTCAGTGCTTCTATCTCCAGTAGCAACAGCAATACCTATTCTTAACCCACATTCCCAGCACGGCTTCTAAAATATCACAATGGATGATAATGCCCCTTTAAAAAGCACTGCGATTCATGTACTCCATAACTAACCAGATGCAGCCCACTTCACTGAGATCAGAGCCAAGTTAGTCTGATGGAAGAAAAAGAGAAAACAACAAAAACCAGAACTCCAGCAACCAGTTTTTTTAAAAGTAAGACTGGGTTGATCAACTGTGTAAAGACTATTTGTTTTAAATGAAAAATTTTAAATCCCATCCAAAGGTGAAAGAAGGCTGCCTGACAACCAGGAAAGCTACCATTCCGGTAATGCGAACAGGCCAATTCTTTGACCCATTATATTAGCCCCATTCTTTGGAGTTCCTGTTAACTACAAGTCAAACACGTCCCTCCTGCCGCATCCTAAACTTCCTCTTCCTTTTAGCAGGCTTACTCCAGCTTTTTACCTGCCTTTACTCTGTTCTTATCAGAAAATGTTCACAGTCTAAGAGATAGCTGCTTTTTTTTTAAGTAACTAAGGGGACATTATCAGTTTAGGATGAAAAAATGGGTCATAACATGTCCCTCTGCTTACTAGGCTTCCTGAAGGCAATTTTTACTGGATGCATTTGCAGGCACGTTGCTAACTGCAAACTTACATGGACAGTTCTAGTTTATTAATTTGACAAGTGTCGCACTACTAGAGTGATATTTTACACCTACTCTGCAACATCCTTATTCAAAAATGTTTACTGCCAGTGTGGTGTAATGGTTAGCATGTTGGATTAGGATCTGAGAGATCCCAAATTCAAATCCACACTCTGCTATGGAAGTTTGCTGGGTGACCTTGGGTCAAGTCACAAACTCTGTGCCTAAGCTACCCCACAGGGTTACTGCTAAGAAGATGAAATGGAAGGGGGAAGAACAATGTGTTAACCTGGTTTGGGTCCCCACTGGGAAGAAGAGAAAGGTAAAAATAAAAAACTCAAATAAGTGTGTGGGGGGGAGTTTTCTCCCCCAGAGAATTCTGGAGCTTATTGCTTTCACTTATATCCTGCCTTTCTCCTCAGAGCAGACCCAAAGCAGCTTTCATTGTTCTTATCTCCTCCATTTTATCTTCACAACCTTGCAGGGTTGGTTAAGCTGACTGTGTGACTGGCCCAAGGTCAGCCAGCAAGCTACCACGGCAGAGTGATGATTCGAACCTGGGTCTCCCAGATCCAAGGCTGACACTCTAACTACTACACCAAACTGAACTGTCATGTACGTTTACCGGAAAGAAGGAATCAAGTATTAAGCTTTCCACTTGCCATCATATTTTGCAAACTTTCTCTTCAAATACAACATCTAGAATTTTTCTTTTATGATTAAAAGATGCAAGTGCTCTAGAGGAACAGGACATAGCTCATCCCTAGCTTCATTAAAGCCACTCTTCTGGCAGGTGGTTTTTTTAAAAAATCAAAACGTAACAAAAGAGTAGTAAGCTGCTGTACTGCAGTCCAAGCTCTGCTCACGACCTGAGTTCGATCTTGACGGAAGCTGGGTTCAGGTAGCCAGCTCAAGGTTGACTCAGCCTTCCACCTTTCTGAGGTTGGTAAAATGAGTACCCAGCTTGCTGGGGGTAAAGTGTAGATGACTAGGAAAGGCAATGACAAACCACCGCATTAAAAGTCTGCCAAGAAAACATTGTGACATGACATCACCCAGTGGGTCGGTAACAACTCGGTGTTTGCACAGGGGACTACCTTTCAGTTTAACAAAAGTATACTTGAAGTAGCTATCTTCCGATGTTTGGAGCTTCTAGCCTAATATTTAATCTCACAGGCTGTATCTTCTCCAGGTCACACAGCTGGGAGTGAGAAAAATGGTTCATTTTATTTGGTATCTTGCTTCTGTTAAGCCTGTTCACTTTACTGATGCTGAATTTAGCGCGGACACCCAAATGAGATAGCCCACTGCAGCCCTGAACTCGTGATCCTTCAGCCTTAGCCTCCCCAGCAGCTGGGATTACAGGCTCACACTACAATGGTGGTGGAAAGCGCCATCAAGTCACAGCTGACTTAGGGTGACCCTGTGGGGTTTTCAAGGTAAGAGATGTTCAGAGGTGGTTTTTCCATTGCTGGCCTCAAGCATGGCATCTCCTACCCAAGTACTAACCAGGGCCGACCCTGTTTAGCTTCTGAGATCTGCTGAGATCAGACTAGCCTGGGCTGACCACCACACCCAGCTATAAACTTGGATGGACCAATTCAAATTTTTAAAAACTGAAACCAGTTATTCATACCAGATTTAAATCATTTGTACTTCAGGAGTTCCTTAAGCCAGTTTAGAAGGGACTAATGAGAGAAAGAAAGAAACACACACAGTCTTTGCAACAGGCTGGGGGGAGCTGATCACGTAATAAGTAAGCTGATATGCTAACCATTACAATATTTATTTTGGAAGACTGATTCATTGACAATGTCACATGGATAAGCATGTCTGTATTAAGTTCAGGTGTCCTTTTATATTAAGTGTCCTCACTTATAAATAAATGTATTTTTTTAAACAAACTGAGACATTTTTACCATTTCAGGTATTCTATATGGATGAAGATGCTTGTCTTTATCTTAACAAGTAACCATTCACAATCCCAAACAACACCTAATTTTTTTAAACCAAAACTTAACTATTCTACCAGCTAGCCAGACACCCAGCAGAATGGCTTTCCATAAAGTATCCATATATTATGAAATGTTTATTGGGCTTGCATTTATCACAAAACCAAAGCCCATAAATGTTGCAATAATTTTACCCTTGGGTTGCAAAACCTTTCTGAAGTTCAGAAGAGAGAACAAAGTTTCTTAACCAACTTAACCGAGATCATGTAGGTTGTGAGTTCCTGAAAGTTGTGAGAAGAAGGCTGACTTTTGCAAGGTACATCAAGATATTTATTATCATCATAGATCAGAATAACAAAGAGACATCACTTCAAAGGAAATAATATAAAACTAGATAAAAATACTATTTTGCCCTGAAATAAAACACTTTTAAAAGAAATAAATCATTGTCATATGTTCCATATTAAAAATGTTCATAAAAGCCAGAGAAATGAAAATAATTATAAGGGGGGGGTACTGTTTTAACATGCCCAGCATATTACAATCTGTGCATTTTCCAAGATAAGACATCAGTATGTGTACCAGAGATCTTCCATCTGCAAAAAAGGTCCTCATCACACTCGTTTTGTCCTCAGTCCTTTCAGTTGGCATCCCAATTACACAAGAAACTCAACCAAAGGGGAGAGGAGCCAACACTCAGAAAAACAAGGGAGCAGAAAGTGTTAACAACTCACAGGTGCCATGTGACCAAACAGCTAGTGGAACTGAGAAAGTCTAAATTTGGTAACAAGGCTTAAATTTGCTTTCTGTGCCTCCTGCCAGAGCCCTACAGTACTCACAACAGAGACAAGTCAGGAAAGGTGGGTTTTGCATCAAAAAACGGTTGTGATGCAGAAAGCAATAGCAAACCACCTCTGAATGTCTCTTGCCTTGAAAATTCCCATCACTACAGCTATAGGGGGGAAAAAAAGTAAAGGTAGTTCCCTGTGCAAGCAACAGTCGTTTTCGACTCTGGGGTGACGCTGCTTTCACGTTTTCACAGCAGACTTTTTATGGGGTGACTTGCCATTGCCTTCCCCAGTAATCTACACTTCCCCCCCCCCAGCAAGCTGAGGACTCATTTTACAGACCTCAGAAGGATGGAAGGCTGAGTCAACCTGGAGCCAGCTACCTGAACCAGCTTCCACCGGAATCGAACTCAGGTTATGAGCAGAGGGCTCCGACTGCAGTACTGCAGCTTTACCACTCTGTGCCACTGGGCTCTTGACAGCTATAGAAGGGATCCTCAAAAGGGAAATGGGGCAGGGAGAGAAGGCACTGAGAGTTTGGGGAAAGCAAAAGAGAGCTTAAAGACTTGCAGAGACACTTTCAGTTTCTCATCCATTTTCCTGGGGAACAAACTGATTGCTTAAAAAGCCAGGACGCAAAACTTAATCAGGTTTTTGTTCATCCTGTTATCAAAGTGGAGAGAAGTCTCCTAGTTCAGCCGGGATGCTTTGCAGCCCCCAGGTAAGTGGGCCTCTGCCTTTCCAGCCCATTTATTTTGAAATGCCTTTAATATTCAATACTCAAACCTCCCCGTTTCTCCCTTCTCAAATAAGTGCCTTTCCTTCCTCCTGTCTCCACCAGCTTCCGCAAGCCGGCGTAATTTCTCCAGCACGGTCTCTCCACACACGCCCCCTTTCCCCATGCTTTTCCTGGTCAGGTCAAAAACCACACACACACATCCATGCCGTTCTGGTTCTAGGGGCGCAGAAAGGCAGGTTAAGCCTTTTTCACTCCAGACAACGGGGGGGGGGGGGATGACCACGAATCACACCAGTGTTTTGAGAGCACAAAGCTGCCCTTTGGCCAAACTCGCTGCCTCGGCAGCTCATCTTCAGGCTCGCAAGCAGACGTGCCTAGGATGGGGCTACAAATGCCCGTTCTCTCCCACCCTCTTCTTTCTCTCCTTCCTCCCCTTCCATGTGAGCTCAACCCCTCCTCACAAGGAGAAAGAAGGGAAGGTCCTGCTGCCTTTGTTCCTCCTCTCCACGGCCGCGGTATCTTTCCTAGGGAAACGAAGGACCCAGGCTTCCCGCGCCACCCCCCTGGCTCACCTTCGCCCCCAGCCAGGGTGCACTCAGCTCTCCGCCTGCACCTTCCCCTGCGCTGCTCCCGAGAGGATACAAACCGGAACGCACCACCGTGTGACTTTCCTCGTCACTGCGAGAGGGGAGGGGGGAGAGAAGGCAACCCCTATAGGCGGCAAAGAGAAACGGGGCTGGCTATTGGCTAGGACAGCTCGAGGCGGCCGGCACCCAGCCGCTGCTTCCTCCCCTCCAGCGCGTGGCGTTGGCGAGGGAGGGAGGAAGGAAGGGGCTGCGAGCGCGTGGGGGGAGCGCCCTCCAGGAGGGCACGAGCGAAGCGGCGGCTGGAAAGTCTGAGGAGCACGCGCAGATGGCAGAGCCCCCCCCCACCCGCCGGGGGGGTGGGGACGACGAGAACTGGAACATTTTGTTCTTCTCCCCATCCCCAAGCAAAAAGCCCCCGTCCTAGCCAGGGGCTGTAACGAGAGTCAGTCAAGTGAGGCAGCCGCGTCAAACGCAGGAAACGGAGGGACGCAGGGAGAAAAATGTATACAATATATGTCTGTTATCCATTACTAAAGGGCACATTCAGGGGTTTTTTTGTAGGAAAAGCCCAGCAGGGACTCATTTGCATATTAGGCCACACCCCCTGACATAACCATTGTTTCACACAGGGCTTCTTTGTGGGAAAAGCCCAACAGGGACTCATTTGCATATTAGACCACACCCCCTTCTGCCAAACCAGCCGGAATTGTGTTGCTGTGTGTTCCTGCTAAAAAAAAAAAAAGCCCTGAGCACATTTCAATACATTCAAACTGAACTAGGGTTGTCAGGTTGTCCACAGAGGGGAATGGGAGTAAGGTATCCAGATCCAGCTTGGGAAACATGGAGCCTGGGGAGGACAGGGACCTCAGTAGGGTACAATGCCACAGAGTCCACCCTCCAAAGCATCCATTTTCTCCAAGAGAACTGATCTGGAGATGAGCTGTGGGGGGGGGGGAGGGGGTTGGTAGTAAAAGACCAGCAGGAACTCATTTGCATATTAGGCCACACCCCTGACATCACCATTGTTTCACACAGGGCTTTTTGTAGAAAAGGCCCAGCTTATTTGCATATTAAACCACACACCCCTGATGCCAAGCCAGCTGGAACTGTGTTCCTATGCATTCCTGCTCAAAAAAAGCCCTGGTTACAGGGGATCCCGAGGTCCCCCTGGAGGCTAGCATCCATAACACAGGGATGGCTGGTCTCTTAGGGCAAAAGTGGCACTTTCTCACAAAGTGCAACTCCTTGCTGCTTGCTTCCTTTAAACTAAAGTACAACACAGGGTTGCCAGCTCTTGCTTGGGAAACACCTGGAGATTTAGGAGTGCAGCCTGAGGAAGGCAGAGTTTGGGGAGGAGAGAAACTTCAGTGGGGTATAATGCAATAGAGTCCATCTTCCAAAGCAGCCATTTTCTCCAGGTGAACAGATCTCTGTGGCCTAGAGATCAGTTTTAACAGTGGGAAATCTCCAGCCACCATCTAGAGGTTGACAACCTTAAGCAAAGCCTTTACTGAACGTAAGTGTGCAAAAAGAGAAATATGAGGAATGCCTTGCTCCTTAAGGAGCAGGAAACCAGCCAGAGAAACTTGGGTCTTTGGATGACCAAGGAACAGAAGGATTGATAAAGGAACATAAGGAGATGGCAGAGAAGCTCAATGATATTTGCATGTGTTCACTATGGAAAGTCTGGGGGAATGTGCCTAGGAGGACACAGACATTCTTTTCAGGAAAAGTCTCCAAAGAGCTGAGTCATATTGATGTGACAACACCCAGCAGGGCAGCCATGTTGGTCTGAAGCAGTAGAACAAAGTTGGAGTCTAGTGGCACCTTTAAGACCAAAAAAAGACAAGTTATATTCAAGGTATGAACTTTCATGTGTATGCACACATGTATATGAGGAAATGTACGTGTACACGGACACTCATACGTTGAATAAAATGTCGTTGGTCTTAAAGGTGCCACTGGACTCAAACTTTGAGGTAACAAGAGATAAAGTTCTAGGCCAAGTGGGAAATTAAAAACCAATAAGTCTCCAGGTCCTGATGGTGGAACAAACTTTACAAGTACAAATTACCATGCTTGATAAGACAATGCTTGACAATCTAGTCTCTGCCTTACCCAGCTGGAGAATTTCTTATATTTTAAGTCTCAGCTACTGTAATCTATTAGACAGATAATAGAAGTTAACAGTGTGTGTGTATGTGTGTGTAACACACACACACATGCAGATGCAGCTACATAGGTGAGCAACAAATTAGCATACCACTTTATGAATATGTTTTGACATATATGGTCACCAGGTCACCATTTGTTTGGATTTAATGGGGGGGACAGCATAGCAATAAATATGCCAAAATAGGCGACAGATATGTAAAAATATTCTTCTTAATTGTTGAGAGTAATTAACTGAGACTCTCAGTTATGCTTAGTTAATCTCCTCTCAGGCAATGGGTTAATTAACAGCATCCTTCTCTTAGAGGTGGAGTGCAGTGTTACGTCAGACAAATATATTCCAGTATATTGCACTGCATTACAATCACTGTTCCAATGTACTATTCCAAAAAAGAACTGCATTGTAATACAGAAGATGTATATTCCTTTTTGGTGAGAATACATATGTAGGGACTGAATGAGTTTAACATATGTAATGAGATAAGAAACTAATATCCCTGTTAAGTTCTGAAGGGTGTTTGTTCTGAGTGTTGTAATAACTTGTAATTCAGTGGTTTCCCTTTCCATTCTGTTCTTGAAGTTCCTTTGTAATAAAACAGCTACTTTGAGGACATCCATTGAATGTCCGGAAGGCTGAAGTGTTCTCCTACAGGTTTGTCAGTCTTGTGATTCATGATATCAGATTTGTGTCCATTTATCCTTTGGCATAGGGTTTGTCCTGTTTGCCCTATGTAGAGAACCAAAGGCAATTGTTGGCATTTAATGTTAGAAGATGAACAAGTGAATGAGCCTGAGGTGGTGTAGTTGATGTTGCTAGTAGTCTTATCAATTGAAGATCCCTCCAGTTTCTCCCATTGCTTTGTCTGACTGACTGAATTAAGAAGAGTTGGTTTTCATAACCCATTTTCTCTTCCTTAAGGAGTCTCAAAGCAGCTTCCCTCCTTCCCTTCTTCTCCCCACAACAGTCAGCTTGTGTAGGAGATGGGGTTGAGAGAGTTCTGAGAGAACTCTGACTGGTCCAAAGTATCCAGCAGGCCCCCAAGCAATTGGCTGTCATCTGCTTCCTTCTCCCTCTCTCTTGCTTCCTTCTGCATAACAGTTTGATTTGAAAGGAGCTACAGAACAAAGCCTCTATTTTCTCCATTGGCTGAGGCTCCTCTCTTGGGGAGAAAGGCAGAGGTTGCTTTGTCAGGCTCTCTCAATTGCACAGCAGACCAAGCCTCTCTTCCTTCTATTGGGTGAGCCTCCTCCCCCTCCTGGTTCCCTCAGGCAGGAAGGAAAGAGCCAGAGCTTCCTTTGCCCAGTTCCCTGGATCCCATGGGAGAAATATAAAGAAGGCACCTTCAAGACCAATGAGTGCTAATGTTTTGTTTTGATTTTTTTTTTTAAAAAAAAAAAATCTTAATTGTGTTTGTCTGTCTCCTTTATAAAGTTTATATCTCTGCTACCTAATCTTAAATAGGTACACACATGGCCTGGCCCAGCATACCCCAGCCCGACAAAGTCTCATTTATGTCTGATCTGGCCCTTGTAATAAATGAATTTGGCACCCCTGATCTACCCTGACTGAAGGCTTCTCTGGAGTGACAAAGTATTTGACCTCCTGTCTCTTAGATTTATACACATGTATGGGTACCAATTAGGGTCAAACTAAGGGCCTATCTACGCAATACCTTGTTTACGGGTCTGCCCTTGGTCTTGCTGACATGACATGCACTGGGAGTCCCATGCTGAAATTTAATTTCCATTCATGTAGGGGCATGATGATGATATGGGGTGCAGAGGGAGGGGAATTAAGACTTCAGTGCCCCTGTACTGTTTCCCAGATCTGAAATGGCCTCAAGGAGCAGTTGTTTTCTCCACGGGGGAAACGTACTCCAGTCCTAAACCACATGCATTTTTTTCCCCAACAGGGTAAATATCAGATCCTCAGAGCCACTTCAAGTCATGAAACTGGAATGGAGAGGAGGGTTTAAGCCTTCTCTTTCCCAGCACCATGGTCCAGTCTAAGTTAGGCCTCCACATGTCTGGGAATTATGTTTTAGCACAGAAATCTCTGCATATATGTCTGATTGTCAGGAGTCAGGGCAGACCCATGAACGATGTCTTGTGTAATTAGGCTCTAAGGATACCAAATGGATGCTGATCAGGACAGTGGGTTGCTCTGCTCCTGTTTTCATCCTTCATTGTACCTTTTTACACAAAACTGATTAAGATAATCTTGATGTAAATTTCCATACCATCACTGTGAATGCCAAGTATTTCCCTGACAAAGGTCAAAGTAGCAGCCGTATCTAGCCACAAACTAGTGGTTTGTGGTGTAGTGGTTAAGTGTGCGGACTCTTATCTGGGAGAACCGGGTTTGATTCCCCACTCCTCCACTTGCACCTGCTGGCATGGCCTTGGGTCAGCCATAGCTCTGGCAGAGGTTGTCCTTGAAAGGGCAGCTGCTGTGAGAGCCCTCTCCAGCCCCACCCACCTCACAGGGTGTCTGTTGTGGGGGAGGAAGGTAAAGGAGATAGTGAGCCGCTCTGATACTCTTTGAAGTGGAGGGCGGGATATAAATCCAATATCATCATCAACAAACTAGGCTGATCAGGTCCCCATGAGGACAGGACCCCTTCTGAGAGGAGAAGGAGAAGAGTTGGTTTTATACCCCACTCTTCACTTCCCAAAGGAGTCTCAGAGCAGCTTAAAATCTCCTTCCCTTGCAGTTTGGTGTAGTAGTTAAGTACGTAGATTCTTATCTGAGAGAACTGGGTTTGATTTCCCACTCCTCCACTTGCACCTGCTGATGTGACCTTGAGTCAGTCACAAGTTCCTCTCAAGAGCAGTTTCTGGGAAAGCTCTCCCAGCTCTACCTACCTCACAGGGTGTCTGTTGTGGGGAGGGGAAGGGAAAGGAGATTGTAAGCAACTCTGAGACTCCTTCAGGTAGTGAAGGGTGAGGTATAAATCCAATCTCTTCTCTTCTTCTCTCCCCACAACAGATGCCCTGCGAAGTAGGTAGGGCTGTGAGAGCTCTGAGAGAACAGCTTTGAGAGAATTTGTGAGTGACCCTAGCAGATGCATGTGGAGGGGTGAGCAATCAAACTTGGTTCTCCAGATTAGAGTCTACCACTCTTAACCACTATGCCAAACTGGCTCTCCAGTTAAATAAGAGACAAGAATTTTCACAGGTACAGCTTTTCTTTCATCTGCATAGCTGCCAAAATCTGCTCTTCCATAGAGCTAGTAGAGCTCTGTCCTCTTCTGCACCTGTTCATCCTAGCCTGGCAACTGGCGTATTCAAATATTTTGTTATTTGCCTGCTGCAAAAAAACAAACATTGTGCTTCCTTGCTTGAGTGGCTCCCACATCCTAGGAAAAGTACACTCCACAACAAGCAAGGAGCTGCTTTGAATGGCCTGAGGCCTTTTCCCCCCAGAAGATGTTCTTCTGCCAATCTGATCTAAGATTTTATCAAAGAAAAAATATAAAAATGTTGCATGTACAAGAAAATGCAAACACAATGAAATTGCTCTCATGAGGCAATCAGGAGGCACACTTAGGCCATATTTAAAAGTAATGAGAAGGGCAGTGTTTTACAAGCTTTAGAAAAAAAATTCCCAAGCTTTGTAAACATGCTAACAATTTTCTGAAAAACACAATCTTTTTCCTTGCCAGGCAACTTTAGCAGCTGCTGTTTGTACCATCTTCTTTCTCTACACTTATCCTGAGTCAGCCCGTAAAGTAGTAGGTTCGGACACTAGAGTGATTTCAGCATTTTTATTTTATTTATTTTAGTCCATTTATGTTCCGCCCTTTCCCAGGAACGGGCTCAGGGCAGATAACAACATAATAAAATAACAATTTAAAATGTACATTTAAAATAAGAACAATATAAAACAGTACAATTAACTGTAAACAAGTTATAAATAAGTTATAGATGGCTCTTTATTAGCGAAAACACCACTGAGAAACACACACGGCAAGCCACAACTATATACACATAACACGCCACCAAAACATGCCCCCAGAATACAAGCCCACCAATAGAAACGTTAGGCTGTAGGGTGTAGGAAAAGTACCAGACGCCACGCTGGCAAACCACGTGGAAGCCTGTGCTGCCTGCACCCGACGTAGCCCAATCAGCAAGTGCCTAGTGTCTCATGGTGTAAAGAGCATGTGCAGTCCTGTGGCTAAACTGTCCAATCACTGGCTTACACATGGATTTAAATAAAGCAGCGCTCCCGCCCTGGAGGAGGTCAGCTTTCACCCACGGTCATCTCGTCTCGTTTCCTGACTCCCACAGCTGGTGACCCCGACGTGATCAGCTCCCCGCCTCTACTCGCCCGACCTCTCGGTCTTCACGGTGCACCTTCTCAGGTGAGTATGGGGGAAACATTGTCCAAAGAACAGGTAGCGCATGCGGATGAATTACGGAAATTATGTCAGTCACAGCAGCCCGACAGATGTCCGTCAGGGAAAGAGATCCTTGAGCTCCTGCGGGAGATAGACTGCCAGTGTCCATGGTATCCACAATGTGGTTCCATGAAGCCCAGTGACTGGGGGAAAATCGGAGCAGAGTTGCGGCAGGAACCCCGCGCTCCTATGTCTCTGCTCATAACCTGGCAGCGGATTCATCATGCCATTTGCCAGTTCACTCCGACTGATAACATCCTCTGTAAGCCCCCTGAGACGTCGGGTGAACCCCCCCCCTTATCTCTACCCGGCCCTGGCCCTTTGGCCAGAGGCCTCAGCTCCCGCGGGAGCTCCCCAGACGGTTGTGTCTCCCAGTGAGCCGCTGGGCTCAGCCCTCCCGGCGCCCCAGTCCTCTCCCGCCATCCTTCTCAGTCCCTTAGAACGCTCCTTGGCTCGAGCCCGAGAGGCAGGGGAACTGGACTTGTCAGAGGATTGGGGTGGGGAATCTCCGGGGTTGTTCCCCATAACACGGACCCCGGATCCGCGGCACCCTAACCAGGTTCAAGTAACTTGGACAGGGTTGCCCTATTCCGTCCTGAGAGAATTGAATAAATCCATTAAAGATTATGGCTTGAAGTCTACCTTTGTGCAGGGGACCTTAGAAGGTATCGCACAAGGTTATTCTATGTTGCCCTATGATTGGAAGGCTCTTGCTCGTATGATTCTGTCCCCCTCCCAATATGTCGTGTGGGACAGCGAATATCGGGCCGCCGCCATTGCTGCGGGTACTGCTCAAATTACCGCCGACCAGCTTTATGGGGCGGGGCAGTTTGCTGACCTGGCTGCTCAAGCCCAGCTCACTGACGCTCATCTGGCAGGCGTTAAAGCTTGCATCCTCCGCTCCTTCCGCCGGGTCCCAGTTACAGAGAAGGCACAGAAATCATTCAGTGCCATCCGGCAGGGCAACGGGGAGCCTTATGGCGCCTTCATCGATCGCCTCCAAGAGGCCATCCAGCGGCAGCTGGATAACATCGAGGCGCAAAGCGAGTTGCTGGTGAAGTTAGGCTATGAGAATGCCAACACTGACTGCAAGCGAGTTCTGAGCTCTGTCGTCAGCCGCCCTGGCTACACCTTAGCCGACATGTTAACAGCCTGTGCTGAGGTGGGCTCCAAGCAGCACGAGATGGCGCTTCTGGCCGCAGCCCTTCGGGGAAATGGGGACAGAGGCAAACGGCCCGCGGGGAACTGTTTTAAATGTGGGAAACCAGGCCACTTCCGGGCTCAATGCCGCGCCCGGACCCCCCAAGGGGGCTCCTCGGACAATAGGCCATCGAAAAAATGTCCGAGGTGCGGGAAGGGCTATCATTGGGCAAATCAGTGCCGCTCTGCCCCCCCTAGCGACTCAGAGCAAAAAAACTCATAAGCGGGCAGTCTCCTTGCCCGAGCCCAAAGGGAGACCCTTTACTTTGGACCCTGGAGACGGTGTCTGCTGCCGCCCAACCTTTACCAGGAGAAGTAACCACCTTGGCTGTCTCTTTGCCTCCAGACTTCCCCGCAGCGGCAGCCTTGCTCTTACCCCTGCAGGAGATGGGGGAACAGGGAGTGTTTATCATTCCCTCTTGTGAGGAAGCCCCTCCCCCGGGGGTGCCGCTCCTGGTACAAGCATGGAGCCAACTCCCTTTTTCACTTCCGCCCGGGACTCCCGTCGTTCACGCGCTTCCCATAAGGGGGCGCGAGGGTGGTTTCTCTTCTTCTTCTGTTTTTCAGATCGCTCTGGTGAACCAAGAGATCCTTGCTTCCAAGCCTTTACGAACTTATTTAGTCAACGGAAAACCCTTTGAGGGCCTTCTGGACACCGGAGCTGATATTTCTGTTATTGACTCTGCTCAATGGCCGGCCGAGTGGCCGTTAGACGATAGTCCAGCGGTGCATGGTGTTGGTGGGACCAGGGCCGCCCGTCAAAGTCAGCGGTCCCTCCCCGTCGTTTCCGCGCACACGAAAACTCTTTTGGGTTATATTCAGCCCGTTGTGGTCCCGCTGGGGTTAAATCTCTGGGGGAGGGATCTTCTCAATCAGCTAAAAGCAAGCCTGATTCTTGATGAGTAATGGCCAAGCCTTCCGCAGTGGCCCTTTCTTGGCTTTCTCAAGAACCCGTTTGGGTAGAACAATGGCCGCTGCCCCTTGAAAAATTACAGGCTTTGCACTCCCTGGTCGATGAGCAATGCCCCCTGTGCTCCGCCATTGCTTCCCACCCCTCCATGGGCGTAAATCCCAGGGGTACCGCTGCCAACGATCTCTGGCAGATGGATGTCACTCACTTTCCTGCCTTCGCCCCCTGGAAGTATCTTCACGTGTGCATAGATACCTATTCCGGCTACATTTTCGCCTCCCCCCAACGTGAGGAGACTGTTAAACAGGTGATTTCCCATTTTGTTCGCGCCATGGCTGTCATGGGCCGTCCCGCCACCCTGAAAACAGACAATGGACCTGCTTACTGCAGCTCCGCCTTTGCTGAGTTTTGTGCCCGCTGGAACGTTCGGCACCTCTTCGGTATTCCCTTTAATTCCACAGGTCAAGCTATTGTGGAGCGTGCCAACCGCACCTTAAAACCTGCCCTGGCTGTTCTTGAAAAACAGACAGGGGGAGAACCCCCCTCCGCTGTCTCCTGTGCAATGCTCTTAGCACAAACCCTCTTTACTATTAACCACTTGAATTTATGTTTTTCTCAGCAGTCGTCTTATACGCGTGCTCAACGCCATTTTCAGCAAGAGACCCCCTTGGCCCGGCCATTGGTTTATTATCGCCGCGCGCCCGATCCTGCGTGGCTGGGGCCTGCTCCCTTGATAACGTGGGGGCGGGGGTACGCAGCTGTGGATACTGCTTCCGGACCTTTGTGGGTTCCAGCTCGTTTGGTCCGTCCAGAGATCAGCACCGATGGCGTGGCATCAAGGTCTGCACGACCCGATTCCCGAGTTCCAGACCCATGCGTCCCTGACCGAGACAGTACAGCAACAGCGCCGCCGTCGGCCAGCAGGGGCCCCTCCGACACCTCTGGTCACTTGGGGAAGCCTGAAGCGACTGACAGAGCAGGCGCTCGGACTACTGGGTGGCGAGGAACCCCCGACGCCTGAGCGTCTTTTTGTGGCCTTTATTACTTGTATTCAGCGCAACTCTATGATGGGCCTTCTGTTTGTTTTCTTTTGTCTTTTTATGGTTCCCCTCAATGCAGAGCCACTGAGCCGGTCTCCCCCTCAAAATTTGTGGGTCCGCCACGCCGCTTATATGTTTTGGCACCATGGGACTAATGTTACACTCATGTACAAGCCCCCCATGTCTGTTTCTTCTATGTCCTTTATGCCCACCCCTTTTCAGGCACCAGAGATAGTGTTGGCTCAATTGCAAAATTTAGACCAGTCCTATATGTTTACTAACCCCATGGAGGACAACGTTAACGACACCCGCTTTCGCATGTTTCATTATCAGTATGCCCTTCCTGGTATGTGTTTTTGCTGTGGTGCGAATAATCCCGCTTTTGGGTCTTGGAAAGGGTTCGCGGACGGGAGGAAATACTGGGCTCACCGTAAAAACCAAACCCATTGTACGGATAGCTTTTGGGTGGGAGGGGGTAACAATATGAATTTTAATTCCTCCTACATCCTTAATATGTCACTTATGAATTCGACTTGGGACATGCTGCAAGTATCCTTCCCCTTTTTATTTCCTAATGTTTCCACATTTACCCCCGGTTCCATTTGTAGTGGTTGGATAATTAAGGACCCTAATTTGTGGTTTTTCTGGGGTGGGGGGGTTGCCACCAATTTTCATCCAGGGGATTATGAGTGTGCTTCCGTTGGATTTCTTACTTTGCCTGTCACAGTGTTGCGTCCCTCACCTGCACCCCCGCGCCACCGGCAACGACGGAGCCCGTTGGGACCAGGTTGCTCGGACACAGTGTTTGTGGACCCCCAATTGAGCGGGGGTCCCGAGAAATGGGGAGTGGGGCGAGCAGTCATTTCAGGTCTCACGGGTGTTCTAACCCTAGGAAGCTATTCTAACATCATTGCTCAAGAAAATCGAGCCTCCATCATTGGACTCACCTGTCGTCTCGAGCAATCCATCAATGCAACAACCGCTGTCATACGCGATTCACAGAGCGAAATCTTTAGTCTACACCAGATCCAGCTACAGCATCGACTCGCTCTGGACTATTTACTGGCTCGCCAAGGAGGCTTTTGTAAAATCGTTGGGCCCGCGGCCTGTGAGGTGCGCTTTCTAGATCTCAACCGAACAATAGAGAAAGAACTGGAGCATCTGCACACCTTGATTGCAAATAACGCGCTCCACCCAGACTGGGACCCGTTTGCATGGCTCACCTCTTTCCTTCCAAATCTTACTTGGCTTCGACAATTAATTTGTGCCGGTATTGCTATTGTTATTTTATTGATTAGCATTTGCTGTTGTATTCAGTGTCTTCCTAACTTGATACAATTGTGTACACAATCCAAAGAATCATGGCAGCGACGAGCATTGTATTACGCCTACTACAAGCTTAAAAACAAAAAGGGGGAGATGTAGGGTGTAGGAAAAGTACCAGACGCCACGCTGGCAAACCACGTGGAAGCCTGTGCTGCCTGCACCCGACGTAGCCCAATCAGCAAGTGCCTAGTGTCTCATGGCGTAAAGAGCATGTGCAGTCCTGTGGCTAAACTGTCCAATCACTGGCTTACACATGGATTTAAATAAAGCAGCGCTCCCGCCCTGGAGGAGGTCAGCTTTCACCCACGGTCATCTCGTCTCGTTTCCTGACTCCCACATTAGGCACTGTAGAAACCCCATTTGCTAGAGTGCTAGTTCATAGAGGTTATGTTATGTACTTAAAGTATGTACTTCCTGCCGGCTCATTGGAGCCAGGAAAGCAGAGCTTGGGGACTGTATAACAATGGGTAGTGCGATCCAAATACCTGCCGCCTATCACAGACCCCTGCCTGTTTGAATGAACCAATGGCAGGCTAGCGTGGGAGATTAGAGTTGTATATAGGTTTGGCCCACAGGCCCTTAGTCAGTCTTTGTTGGGAGGAGTCTTCACCATGCTTTCCTTAATAAAGAGCTGTCCTCACTATGATCTTGTCTCTGCAATGCTTTGAACCCACTATATTATAGTGGTGACAAGGATGGGATTCTGGTAGTCGATGCAGCAACCGGCAACGCACCGCGCCTTGCAGCAAGCTCCCGCTCCGTGCATCACATCGCACCGCCATTGCTCTCAAGGGTCACCAGGAAAGAAGATGAGTCAGAGCCAAGCTTCTGGCTCCGCCAGGGCCGGGGAAACAACTTCTCCAAGGGCCAACCCTGACCAGGCCACAGCGCCTGGCCCCCATGGGCAACTGCCGGAGTTCAACCCCAATCAACCCAAAAAATGGGACCGATGGGTGAAGCGACTCAACTTCTATTTCCTCTACCACGACGCTGAAAACGAGCAGAAGTGGAAACAGCTTTTGCTCAGTCTCTGCGGAGAAAACATGCTAGCGCTGGCAGAGAGCCTGATGTCGCCGGTGCGGCTGACCGATGACGCCGCCACATACAAGGCCATCATGGAGAGGTTCACTGAGCATTTCTCACCCAGGCCGATGCTCACAGCCCTGCAACTAGAATACCACAAGAGGGTACAGAAGACCGATGAGACCGCTTCAACCTTCTTAGTGGAGCTACGCCGCCTGGTCCGAGATTGTGATTTCGCGAGCCTCGACGAAGCACTGCTGTGCCGTTTCGTGGCGGGCCTCCATGATGAGAAGATACAGGCAAAACTGACGAGGCACAAGAAGCTTATGCTAGTGGACGCCCTGGGCAAAGCGGTCGCATACGAGAAGTCGCATAAAGAGCAGCGGGCTGCTGCAACAAATCAGGTCGCCAGCAGGGTCAACTCGGAAGACTCCGGCGAGGAAGACGCCCTGCAGACATGCCAGACCCCAAAGCTCCAACAGTCATGTGCCACTGACCCTACCTCGATGGGAGGATGCGCCAGCTGCGGGGAAGCCCACGAGTGCTGTTCCTGCAAATTCTGGAATGCCGTCTGCCACATGTGTGGAAAAACGGGGCAACTTGCACAGGTCTATCGGTGGAAGTCGCTGCGCCCAGGTGGAAAACCAAGACAGAAAGATGGCCGCCACCACGAGGTGACCCGTCTCCATAGGGAATAATGGAATGCCCAGCGGACATCTCTCCCCCCGGGTCTCCTGATAACCTCCTACTTTCTGATAACCCTGGGGAGGGCCTCCAAACTGGGATCCCCTGCCCCCAACTGGGGATTTGGAGATAAAGCTGGTGGCTCCGTGTACAATACAAGCCTTTCCAATCGATTGTATCTCAAATTTCTTAATAAAGATGTTCACAAATTATTATTTTATTTCCACAGGCTTACTTATATTGACGGACTGTTCTTGCTTAAAGCTATTTGGAGCTGTTTTGGACGTTGCAATATTCGTATACCCATATGCAGCTTTGTGCCATTGGTAAAGAGACTGGAAACAAAAGAATAAATTGTGAACATCTTCATTAAGAAACTTGAGGTATAATCTATTGAAAAGGCTTGTATTATACACGGAGTTGCCAGCTTTATGTCCGGTTCTCCTTTCCGTGTGACTTTTGTCAGTTGCATATTCCCCAACTGGGGATTGGCAACTCTACCTGCTGGGTGTGGGTGAGATGTGTTGTGTAACTTGAAAGCTTGCATGCACTGATCCAGTAAGAACAATAACTACCTACAAAGGAACACAGGGCTCCTGTACTTTTAATAGTTAATGGTAGAACGCCCTGTCCTGGATATCCCAGGCTAGTCTGATCTCATCAGATCTCAGAAGCTAAGCAGGGTTAGCCCTGGCTGGTATTTTTATAGGAGACCTCCATGAAATACCAGAGTTTCCTGATGTGGAGACAGGCAATGATAAACCACCTATGAACTTCTCTTGCCTTGAAAATTCTACAGGGTCATCATAAATCAGCTGTGACTTCATGGCAAAACAACTAGAGGGAATAATTTGGAAGTTTTAAAAAATTATTTTATTTAGGTTATTTATCACCTGAGACTCATAGGCTGATTCTGCACTCACCTTGCTCCGGGGCAGGCTTCCGTTTCTGTCTGGAGCAAGCTGGCGATTTCGCACCAGCTGCTCCGCGCCGCCATTTTGCCCCAGGGCAACCCGCAATTTGTTGCGCAGCAGTGTAAACCTAAAAAAACAGGTTTATGCTGCTGCGGGGCAAATCACGAGTTGCTCTGGGGCAAAATGGTGGCGCGGAGCTACTGGTGTGAAATCGCCAGCTTGCTCCAGACAGAAACAGAAGCCTGCCCCAGAGCAAGGTGAGCGTGGAATCAACCATAGTTGATTACAGAGGAAAGGGGGAGGGAAGAGGGGGGATGTAATCGTATGACAAGATATCCAGTGAACAATGCAAAAGGATTAGCAATGCAAAACTGAAAGACGCTGCAAGCAACAGCGAGACTAGAAGACTGCTTAAGCCTTAAGGCAACGGTGTTATGTGAGTGATACAGAACTGGGGATTACAAAGTATGAGACAATGCAGTGAAAGCCAGTTGATCCTTCTTACAGTAGAGGATAATTAACAATAACTATTGCAGAGGCCTACAGACCTATTCCAGTATGAAGCTGTCCTTCAGGACTGCTCCATCTAATACAGATCTGATTCCATTAAAATACACTCCTGCATGTTCCTTTTTTGCACACTTTGTGGAATGACACACGCGTGGGAGTGTTCCTCGTGGTGGGAGCTTACCCATTTGTAATGAGGAGCCTTCAGAAGTCTTTGCTCTGATGAGCAAAGCTATGTGTGCCACAGTTCTTTCTTTTATCCAGCTTTGAAACACTTATGTGAAGAACCATTTCCTCTTTCCCAAAAGGTCACTTATGAGTGCAACTTAACACAAGACTTATTTTTGTATCTGTGAATGACTACCATTTTGCAACTGCAGCATGATTATAGTGCAGTCCTAAACCTGCTTACTTAACTCCCGCTGGTGGGATAGAGAGGAATAGAAATTAACAAAAATAATAAGTAAATAATAAAAATTTAGAAGGGTGGAACTCTGTTTAGGTTTGTGCTGTCCATCTCAGCAGAGTTTCTGTCATCGCTCAGACATTTTATGGTGGCTAATAAGACTGATTTTTATATTTATTTTTTTTTGCTTCTGGGTTATCAACTAACACCTGAATTCACAGAAAACAAGCAAGTGAAGTATTTCAAATAATTTAACTCCCCATGAACACATAAAGCTGCCTTATGTGGAGTTAGACCCCTGGTCTATCAAGGTCAGTACTGTGTATTCTAATGATAGCAGCTCTAGGTCTTTCACATCATTTGCTATTGAATCCTTTTACCTGGAGATTCGAAGGGCTGAACCTGGCACATTGCTCACACCAAGCAGATGCTCTACACCTGAGTCATAGCCTCTCACTTTCCATGCCATTAAAGCATTCCCAGCTCAGTTTCTGTGCATTAGGCTGCTGCTGAATGCATAGGAGTAAAATAGAGTTGCCAGGGTGGGGAAATACCTGGAGATTGTGGAGGTGAGGCCTGGAGAGGGTGGGAATTGGGGAAGGGAGAAACCTCAGTGATGCTGGTTACAAAGCCATAGAGTCCATCCTCCAAAGCAGCCACATTCTCTAGGGGAATGGATCTCTGACATCTGAAGATCAATGTTAATACCAGATCTCCTGGCCACACCTGAAAGCTGGCGACCCTAGAGTGGAATCAGTTTTTTAAAACTGGGAATCCATCATTCTTATATCTTTTATGCTTGCATCACAGCAGCAAGCCAGTTGCAAATTTGCAAACTATTTTCCAGTGTTTTCAGGTTTGCAAATGAAAGGAAAGTATTAGAGACAGCAGTGGATGATCTAAACTACAGGGATGGATACTAAACTACAGGGTAACAAAGCAACATGTTTAAGAAAGGACTGGTGCAAGCAATAAGAAACTTTACCAGTTCCTGAAAAATTACAGCTACTAATGTCCTTTAGTAACCTTTGTAACCTTCACTCAAAGGAATGAGCAAAATGGTCACCCTATTACCCAAGAAACTTCATGCAAACATGAGTCATAACAAAGATTTGTCAGCTGACTAGAAACCCCTGAAAGCAGGTGATGTGGCTGCATTTCAGACCAGCTGTAGCTTCTGAGAAGTTTTCAAGAGCAACTAGTGTTTTATACTAATCCAGTTTAGAGGTGACTGTCGCTTGGATCAGTGTGGCCAGATCAATTGAGTCTAGAAGGGAAGATAATTTCTTAACCTAAGAGGACAATTGGATCCACCCCAAGTGACACAGCCATCATTAAATGATTAAATGATCATTAATGATTTAGAATTTGGATTAAGTGGTGAAGAGGCTAAGACTGCAGATTGTTATTCAGGGTGGTAAGAACCAGGGAGGACTGTGAGGCATTCCAGAAGGAACCGTCGAAGCTGGGCAAGTAGGCGTCAATGTGGTTGATGAGGTTCAATGTTGGAGAGTGCAAAGTAATGCACATTGGAGCTAAAAATCCTAAGTATAAGTATGTTGATGAGATCCGAATTGGAGGTAACCGACCAGGAAAGAGATCTTAGGGTCATGGTAGAAAACTTCCTGAAAATGTCAACTCATTGTGCGATTGCATTAAAAAAGGTTATTAGGAAGTGCTGGAAATTATTAGGAAGTGAATTGAAAACAAATCAGCCAGTATCATAATGACCCTGTATAAATATATGATGCAGCCTAATTTGGAATATTGTGTACAGTTCTGATCACCACACCTCAAAAAAGAAATTATAGCACTGGCCAAAGTGCAAAAAAGTGCAACTAATTCCAATTCCACACTGGATCTTTAATACCGATTCAGCCCCGTTTCCAAACTGACATTCTACATTTGAATCATGGAATCACAGAAACCAAGGGGATGGAACACCTTTCCCTATGAAGAAAGGTTTAAGAGGTTGGGGCTGTTTGGCTTGGAGAAATAATGAAATAGGGGTGGGGGAGGGGCGGCGACGCGGAAGATGGCGGACGCTTGAAGCAGTGGCTCCCGGCTCACAGTCCCTTCCTGCTTCTCCCGCTCCCGTTCCCAACCATTTCTTTCACCTGGCATGGGCAAACGAACTGCAGGGAACACCAAGGCAGCCAAGAAAACTCCTGCGAAAGCCACACCGACGCAGCAGGTATTAAACTTTCTTCCAACGAGCCCCGGGCCCTTACCTCTCTCTGAAATGGCGTCCAGCCCTTCCCCCGGCCCTGCTCAGGAAGAGGGCTCTCTATTAACGACCCAAACATTTCAAGAGGCGATTTCACGCTTGGAGGTCTCAATAGGGGTCACAATGGGGGTGAAGATCAGCAAAGCTATTACCCCCTTGCAATTAGAACTAAAAAAAATTAATGAAACACTTTCAGCAGTCACTCAAACTGCAGACTCAGCGCTGGAAATGGCTACGGTGGCCCACGAGGCTGTACAAGCCCTGCAAAGCTCAGACTTATGGCTCCATGAGAAGGTGCTTTACCTGGATAACAGATTAAGGGCTGCCAACCTGAAATTTAGATGCCTGCCAGAACAGGCGGAAGAGAACCAGGAGGTAAAAACCTTCTTAGCCTCGTGGCTTGCTTCAGCCCTCCACCTCCAAGATGGAGTCGCCCCTCTTATTGATTCTGCCTACCGTCTGGGGGCATTACAGCCCAAGTCAAAAGACTTTTCAAGAGACATACTTGCCACGGTTCCAGACTCCAGGACCAGAACCCTGATTTTACAGAGAGCCCGATCTGAAGAGGGTCTACTCTACAAGGGCAAAAAGATCTTGGTTCTAGCTGATCTTTCACCAGAAACCCTGCAGCATAGGAAAGAAATGAAGCCGATTCTAAATTCACTATTTGAACACAAAATACGCTTTCGCTGGGCTTCTCCTATCCAGATACTGGTTGTTCACCAGGGCCTTCGGCTAACAGCTTCTGACTTCACCTCCGGCTGTGATCTCCTTAAACAACTAAACATTGACTCTCCTTCATCTCCTGACTCAGGTGGGGCTACTTCATCTCGTTCAACTAACCCACCATTTTCTTTCAAGCCAAGAAGACGATGCTGACTTCTTCATGGACGTTCAGTTCACCTCCTGTTACTTCCATCTCCTGCTACTGAACAGTCGTATTTGCACTGCCCATGCCATCTTGTTCTGGTTTAAGGGAGCGGGGTTTTTCTTTCCTCTTATTATGTCACATTGTTAAGGGAACAGCCGGGATGTTCCTTCCTTCTGCTCCCTTCATATTAGATTGTATATTTCTTATATACTGAGTAAAGTTGCATTGTTTCCTGGTAGGAAACAATGAACAGTTTGGTAAGATTTATGTTGTTAATATTGTTGATTTGTTTTTTCAAAGGGAAAAGGTACCTTTTACTGGTGTTTATTTATGGCCCTCTTCAGACGGTGCCTTTTGACCAGCACTGGTATGTCCTGGTATATTCTGGCCACGACCCTCGAACTCAGTGGATCCCTTTAGCGGTGTTTAGGTTTTTGGAAATTTTTACATTTATACTGAAAAGTGTTTTGTGTTTGTTCAATTTGGTTCAGACAAATATGGTTGTTGTTGTGAACCTAGACTTTGGCAGCCAGGTCACCAATCCTGGTACTCCCACCCCAATGTTCTCTCTTTGTTTATTCTGTGTTTTGAGAACAAGGGAAATCTGGTCATTGTCACCTGTTTCTTCTACTTTTTCTCATCATTGTTATACAGAGCCCCAGTCCGGGTTTTACAGGCGTTATATGGATCTTAACAATGTTTTTTTTTTACTTTAATGTAACTAAATTATGTCTGACTTAAAGTTAATTTCTCTCAACTGCAGAGGCCTTAACAACATTATTAAAGCCAAGCGGCTTTCTTCTGCCTTGACCAAACTACAACCTGATCTTCTTTTCCTACAAGAAACCCATATTAAGTCGGCAAGCTCCACCATACTTCGATCTAAATGGTTCCATACACAGTATGTAGCTCCCGGTTCTTCTAAATCACGCGGAGTCGCCATCCTACTTTCAAAAAATACCCAGTTTGTTTTGTCAGCTCAAGAAGTCGATCCCCAAGGACGTTATATCTTTATAAAAGGTACACTCAATGACTCTCCTTTCACTTTGGTTTCTCTATATGCTCCTAATTCCTCACAAATTACCTTTATAAAAGACACGCTCTCTAAACTTGCCCTTTTCCAAGAAGGGGCAGTCATTATAGGGGGGGACTTCAACCAAATCATAGACCCCAAGTGGGACAGATCATTTAAGCCATACTCTCCCCCGACTTCTTTCCCAGCACCTATGCAATCTGTCCTTCATAATTTTAACCTATGTGATGTTTGGAGACTGCATAACCCGGGGGTTAAGGACTACACCTACTTTTCGGCATTACACAATACCTTTACAAGGATTGATTATTTTCTTATTTCTCCCTCCTTATTGAACCAAGTTTCACACACCAACATTGGCCTCAGGACACTTTCCGACCACGCTTGGTTGGAGTGCACACTGCATATTGGTTCTCAGGACAGGCCTTCATTCAATTGGACATTAAATACATCACTCCTTCTGAACCAAGAATTTTGTACACAATTAGAGCAAGAGATCAATCTTTATTTCAAAAACAATTTGGATTGTGGGGTTTCTAAAGAAATTGTGTGGGACGCAATGAAAGCTGTTCTGCGAGGCAAGTGTATCTCCCTGCATTCGGCCTACAAAAAAAGAAAATTAGAACTGAAACAGCTTATTTTAGACAATATTAAACACTTGGAACAAAAACACAAGCAAACTTGCTCTAATAAAGTTTACCAAAAACTTGTTCTCGAAAGACAGAAACTAGATTTATTGGAAACATCCAGTATTCGAAAAAATCTACTATTCGTGAAACAAAAATACTGGTATAACCACCCCCGTTCGTTGAAGCTACTTTCATGGAAACTCAGGAAAGAGCTAGGTGAGAGACAGATTAAATGTCTTAGAGACAACTCTGGCAAAATACACTCATCAAATAAAAAAATCTT
Organism: Heteronotia binoei; assembly: GCF_032191835.1. Taxonomy (NCBI): domain Eukaryota; kingdom Metazoa; phylum Chordata; class Lepidosauria; order Squamata; family Gekkonidae; genus Heteronotia; species Heteronotia binoei. The sequence continues at coordinate 175,306,645 of NC_083224.1, read as the reverse complement.
GGACACCTTCCATCAGTTTTTCCAACAGCTATATACCTCGTCCAACCCTCCTTCTCACCTAATAGACCACTTTTTTCAAAACCAGAATATCATTACCCAACTCTCCCATGAACACCAAGCCTTTTTAGATTCTCCGATTTCTTCTCTTGAAGTCGCTGACGCCATTAAGGCCTCCAAAATCAATAAAACTCCAGGTAGAGATGGGCTACCTTCAGAATTTTATAAAAAATTCAATCTTTCCCTGGTACCTCACCTTACCACTGTTTGCAATCTTGTTCTGGACTCAGGCTGTATGCCTCCCTCCTGGTCCCAGGCGAAAATAGTTATGATTCCCAAAAAAGACAAAGACCCATTAAATGTTAAATCTTACCGCCCCATTTCTTTACTAAATAATGATTATAAAATATTTACTTCTATTTTGACTGCTAGATTGAACACAATCATAGGGCTCTATATTCACACCAACCAATCAGGTTTTATTCCGAATCGTGATATCACGGACAATACTAGACAAACAATTAACTTAATTCAATATTGCACTTTTCAGCCATACGACTCCTGCATTCTTGCCTTAGATATAGAGAAGGCCTTCGACAGTGTAGAACCTCTCTTCCTTAAAAAAGTCTTACATCACATGGGTTTCGGACCTAGGTTCAGAACGGTTATAGATTCTTTGTATTCCTGTCCATCCGCGTTTATACAAATCAATGGTCAACAGTCCCCTTCACTTGTCCTGGAAAGAGGGACTCGTCAAGGGTGCCCCCTATCACCATTGCTATTCGTCATTGTCATAGAGCCCTTTGCAAATTTGATACGGCTTTCTTCAGAGATTTCTGGCATCTCTGTCCAAAATTCTACTTTTAAAATAAGTTTATTTGCCGACGATATAGTCTTATATATTACAAATCCACTACAGTCTATTAAAGCCGTCTCCTCTCTTCTGTCTGATTATAGCAAACTTTCAGGTCTTACAGTTAACCACTCGAAATCAATTCTCTATCCGATTAAAATTTCCGATACTTCTAAAAAAGACATAGTTGCAAACTACCCCTTTCATTGGGTCTCTGATTCCTGGCCCTATTTGGGGCTGAAAATCCCCTTAAATATAGCTGGCCTATTAAAAACTAACTACATGGCCACGGCTTCTGAGATTACTACCACGCTAAAGCAATGGGATAAGTTGCAACTATCCTGGATGGAAAGAATCCATGTAATTAAATCCTTTATTTTCCCCAAGTTTTTATATCTTTTTCGGGCTCTTCCTATTGAGATCTCTCAGCCTATCTTAAAATCCTGGCAACAAATACTGACCTCCTTTATCTGGAAATATAAAAAGCCTAGAATCAAAGTTTCAACTTTATGTCGATCAAGGCAAAAAGGTGGCCTAGCAGTTCCTGACATTGCAAAGTACTACAAAGCTACCATTTTATCCCAGATGACCAAAATATTGTACCAACATCCCCCGCCACCATGGACGCCCATAGAGGAAGCTCACTTTACCCCACTGAAATACTACGAACTACTATGGCTCAAGAAAAATGAACGCCCACCGTGGCAATTCATAAACCCATTCCTCAGGGCGCTCTTGTCAGTATGGGATTCGGAGCGTCATTTTCTGGCTCCAGGACTCTCTACTATCTCATCTTTTATAGGACAAAAACATTTCCTCCCCGCCCAATTACCCTTTTCTTTCAAGGTCTGGAGAGACTCCTCAAAAGTTTTTTTCTTTAATCTTCTTTCATCCTCTAAACAACTTCTACCCAAAAATGACCTAGACCAAGTTTTGACTAAGCCAGCACCTTGGTTTGAATACTTTCAAATCAGGCACTTTCTTCAGGACCCTAAAGTGATCTCTTCATTTTCTCGCCCTTCATCTGACTACGAACATCTAGTTCTTCATTTTCACGAAGAAAGAACGCCTAAAAGTCTCATTTCACGGCTGTATCGAATCCTATTGTCTAAACTCGAAGCAACCTTACCCTCTTACACTACTCAATGGCATAAAGACTGTGGCATCATCCTTTCTCCCGACCAATGGGACTCTATATGGGCTAGTGATGCCCTACAATCTACCATTATAAATATATCTCAACAAAACTTTAAATTGATAGCACGTTGGTACCTTACTCCTAACCAGTTCTCCCATATGACCCAATTAGGTTCTCCAGACTGCTGGAGAAACTGTGGGCTCAAAGCCTCTTACTTTCACTGCTGGTGGGACTGCCCCAAAATCAGACCATTCTGGACCTCAATTTGTGCCCATCTCTCCTCCCTAACTGGGGTCTTGATCCCAGATGACCCAACAAGGATACTTCTCAATCATTGGTCTGATACCCGTCTTTCATCTTCTAAAAAATCCTTGATAGTTAAACTCCTGACAGCTGCTAAAACCACGATTGCGCAGTCCTGGAAGAACTCATTGAATTTGACACTTGACAACTGGCTACTTAAAGTCTGGGAACACATTGTAATGGATAAAATTCAGGCAGCCATAGACCACAAAGACCCATACCAAGCCTACGCTAAATATCTGGCAACTTGGCTTCCCATTCTAGAAAAGCTCGACACCGACCCATTTTATGCTAACTCTTATTCTAAAAACAAAATGTATAAGGATTTCCTTTTGCTATAAAATTCTTTTAACAAGTTAATTTCAAGTTATTTAAAGTGTATTATATCCCCCTTTTTCCTTTCCCTGATCTTATTTTATTTTAAAATACTGTGTTATAATAACTATAATTACTATTACTTTCAGTTTGTATTTTGTTTTTAATGTTGTTCTTGTTCTATATTTTGTTTATTAAGCTTACGAGGTTATTTCTGTTAATATTGACGGTAAACTCCTTGTGTTATGGATTGTAAGCTACTTTTATGCCTCAATAAAATGTTTAAATGGTTAAAAAAAAAAAAAAAACTGGCCCGCCCAGGGCTTTAATCAGATCCATGGGGCTCTTTTCCCCCCCTCCTGTTCTCACCCTTTGAAGCTCTGAGGCTGCCATAGTTCCCAGGTCCTTTCTTGTCTTTGCGGGCTGAAGCAGGAAACAGTTCTGGGCTTGAAAAGCTGCAAAGAAAATGCGGAATGGACGTTCCATTAAAGTCTCTTTGCACAGATAGACTACATCACAAGAATTTTAAGCATGATTGTATTTTAAGTAAAAAATAATATATTTAATTGTGTTTCTCTCTCTGTATCCATTATAAAGTTTTTATCTCCGCTAGTTGGCATTACATTTTATGATACGCATGGCCTGGCCCTACAAAGTCCCATTTATGTCAGATCCGTCCCTCATAATAGATGAGTTGGAACCCCTGTGATAGAGGTTTATAAAATTATGCATGGGATAGAAAAGGTAGAGAAAGAAGTACTTTTCTCCCTTTTTCACAATACAAGAACTCGTGGGCACTCAATGAAATTTATGAGCAGTAGGTTTAGAACAGATAAAAGAATGTACTTCTTTACCCAAAGAATAATTAACATGTGGAATTCCCTGCCGCAGAGAGTGGTGGTGGCCACAAGCATAGACAGCTTCAAGAGGAGATTTGATAAATATACAGAACAGAAGTCCATTAGCCACAAGGTATAGAGCAGGGGTGGCCAATCTTGCTTAATGGAAGAGGCACATAGAATAAACATCAGATGTTTGAGAGCCACAAGACATGAATGTCAGATGTTTGTGAGCTGCAAGGAAGGAAGGCAGGCAGACAAGCAGGAAGGCAAATAGATTGGGGAAAGAGAGGTGGAAAGAAAGCAACTTTAACTTTAAATGCATTCTCCAAGCTGTCATCTGGCTTGGCTTGGATAAGTGATTTAAAGAGACAAATGCCTTTTCCAAGCCAGCCAACAGGGCAAGAACCACACAATATGTGTGAAAGAGCCACGTGGTTTCCAAGCCACAGTTTGGCCACCCCTGGTATATGTCTGGGGCAGTGATGCTCTGTATTCTTGGTGCTTGAGTGGGAGGCTTCTGGAATTCTGGCCCTGCTGGTGGATCTCCTGATGGCAACCAGGTTTTGGCCACTGTGTGACACAGTGTTGGGCTGGATGGGCCACTGGACTGGTCTATCAGTTTGATGTAGTGGTTAAGTGTGCAGACTCCTATCTGGGAGAACTGGGTTTGATTCCCCACTCCTCCACTTGCAGCTGCTGGAATGGCCTTGGGTTAGCTATAGCTCTTGCAAGAGTTGTCCTTGAAAGCGTAACTTCTGTGAGAGGCTCTCTCAGCCCCACCGACCTCACAGGGTGTCTGTTGTGGGGGGAAGAAGATAAAGGAGATTGTAAGTGGCTCTGATACTCTGATTCAGAGAGAAGGGTGGGGTATACATCTGTGGTCTTCTTTTTCTTCTCTTATGTTCTAGCCTGTACTTGTTTATCAAAAAAGAAGGAAATGGTCTGCAAACATGCAATGACTTATTACCTGCTCGGACAATGTGAGCTTCTAAAACATCGGCATGTCTAACCAGCATCACCTCAGTCTTACCTGGATTCAGTTTCAGCTTGTTTTCCTCCATTCACTTGACTACAACATTCAAGTAACCATTTAGGACACAGACAGCTGCCTCTGAAGGCATCATTGACAAAATAGAGAGCAAAATATAGGCATCAGCATGTTGATGAAATCTAACTGAAGAAATTCAGATTATCTTATTGATGACCTAATATATATATTAAGCAACATGGGGAACAATGTGGAAACCAGAGTTGTTTCATTCCCAAGGGTCAGGTGGCTAATTCTGCATCTTTATTGGAAACGCTGTGTTCTGTCAGATAGAAAAGGAGCAAAGTGCTAGTGCCCTTCTCCTCTGAGGTAAAAAAGAAGAGGGATCCACAGTAGCAAAGGCCACAGGAGGATGTATTGAAACTAAAGGGGAAGAGGTACCCATATCCTCTAGTAACCTGAGAATGCTGTATAGCTTGACACGGTTATCCCTTGCCAAAGCTGGCTTCTTCAAAAGTATTGTAACCTCCTTGGGAACATTGAAGGGGAAACAAAGAAACATGGATGACCAAAATACATTCTGATCTTTAGTTTGCTATGATTTAATAACCAGGAAAGATAAGGATCCGTTTTGCTAGTGGTGGCCTTCATAACCTGTGCCTCCACCTTAGGAGGCAGCAGGGCATTATAATTTAATTCCGAGAACAAAACTATCCTAACTGGTCTCTAGTCCGTATTTATTTTAGGAAAATGTTACGTTGCCTCCCCAAAGACCATGCTCAAGGTAGCTCACAATGTAGAAACAAAGCATAAAAACAGCAACCATAAAATGATCAATATTAAAACAAGCTGAGTAGCCAGCAGGAACATGAAAGCAACATTCTGCAGACTAAAATTCTATCCATAAACAGCCCTCAGTCTAGAAACAGTCCATAAAACTGCAACTAAAAATGATGGAATCCTTCAGTCATTCATCTAGCTAAAGAGAAATGCTTTAGCCTGGTTCCCGAAGGACAGTAAAGGGTAGGCACCAGGTGAGTCTGAAGAGGGAGGGAATTCCAAAGGCAAAGAAGCACCACTGGAAATCTGCCTCTGGTTGCGGCCTTCCCGTCCTCTGCAGAAAGAGCACAGACAGCAAGGTTTGGGAGGCAGTTCTTAACTGATCAGCCTGACTGTATGTTATGCATTTTGTTACTATTTTTAATCTCTCCGCTTTTAATGAGTATATTTTGATAATATATTTTTAATTTTTTAGAAAATAGGTCTTTAATCAGTCTTTTATTTATATAGCTTATTAGTCTTGCCATTACTGCATATTCAGCCAATTTGTCCTTCCAGTTCTCACAGTTCGGGCAATCTCCAGCTAGAGGTACTCGGGCTGCAGTTAATGTGTATCTAAATGGTTCCTATGGATTTATTTCAATATTGTCTGGTAGAATTCCTAACAACATAGTCTCTTGTTTCATAGCAAATTTAATTTTTAAAAATTCTGGATTTCAGCATATATATCAGGAGTGTCAAACATGCAGCCTGGGGACCAGATCAGGCCAGCGAGCAAATCAAAAGTAGGTTTGCAACTTACAGATATACACTGAACAGCATACTCAAGATTGCTACAGCACAGATGTTGTCTCCAGTTTTTGATGAAGTCATTCAGAACAAGAAGTGTCAGTTATCAGAGACTGTTAAATAAACAAAATATTGCAAGAGTGCTAATGTGTTTTAAGCATATTTTATTTTTTTAAAAAAAATCTTTGTGTGTGTCTGTGTTTACTACCTGGCATTACATTTCATGACACACATGGCCCAGCCCAACAATGTCTCATTTATATCAGATCCGGCCCACATAGCAAATTAGTTCAACACCCCTGGTATATCTTTCCAAAATTTTCTTGCCTTTTTACATGTCCGCCATATATGGTATAAAGTGCCATCCACCTCTCCGCATTTCCAACACATCTCTATATAGTTCTTTTCCATCTTTTCAATATCTTTGGGAGTGCTTTACCATTGAAAAAACATCTTATATATCCCCTGATCACAAATCTGTACAAATTCACACTGTGACAAGACTAGCTTACATACTGGCTGCTTTAAATCTATGGCATTTTTCTCAGGTCTCTATTAAAGGTAAAGGTAGTCCTTTGTGCAAACACTGCCCTTGGGGTGACATCACATCATGACATCTTCTTGGCAGACTTTTTAAGGGGTGGTTTGCCATTGCCTTCCCCAGTCATCTACACTTTACCCACAACAAGTCGGGTACTCATTTTATCGACATCAGAAGGATGGAAGGCTGAGTCAACCTTGAGCTGGCTACCTGAACCCAGCTTCCACCGGACATTGGATTTCTATTCCACCCTCCACTCTGAATCTCAGAGTTTCAGAGCGGCTCACAATCTCCTTTATCTTCCTCCCTCACAACAGACACCCTGTGAGGTGGGTGGGGCTGAAAGGGCTCTCATAGAAGCTGTCCTTTCAAGGACAAGCACCGTGAGAGCTATGGCTGACCCAAGGCCATTCCAGCAGCTGCAAGTGGAGGAGTGGGGAATCAAACTCAGTTCTCCCAGATAAGAGTCCCTGTACTTAACCACTAGTACACCAACTGGCTCTCCTGATGCTGTATGGAGCTAATTTGCTATCCCAAGCAGTTTAAGAACTGGCTTGAAGACTGCTTTAGGGTACTTATTTCTGCATAAACATTCATAGGCCCTGGTGACACGGCTTATCTCCTGATTAAGCTGATTAAAACTTGCTGTTCTCTTTTCAAGGACAAGCCCCCAGGGCTAGGAGCCAAATGCACAGCTGATTAATTTGAGTCCCATCCCTCAGTGCTTTTTGACCCTGACTAATTGCTTCAGTATAGATCAGGAAGCATTCAAGGGCTGCGAAACCTGGGAAGCCATCCTGAGCAGACTCACATCCTTCTAAGTCCACTGAAGTCAATGGACTGAGAAAGGTGTAACTCTGTTTAGGACTGCGCCACCAGTCCCTGACTTTCCCCCTTTTCCTCCTGCCTTTCTCTCAGACTTCTGTTCTGGATCCAGTTCTTCGACTGATGGCCAAGGATCATTCCTCTTAGGGTTGCCAGCCTCCAAGTGGGGCCTGGAGACCTCCTGTAACAAATAGATCACAGAATTTTAAATATAGTGACATTAACACGTATCATTGGTACAATATTTTCTTTCACAGGGTAAGCAATTCATATCAAAATATCTCCAGCATCCCAGCACATACAAATATTCATGAGAAAACCGATTCTAACAATGAAGTGCTAAGTGCAAAGGAGTGCTCGCATCTAGAAGTATATTTATTTCAAGGTCCATTTCAAGAAGACTCCACAAGGTCCACCTCCAATGGAGCCCGAAGCTGGCTGACGTTTGCCGCGCCGTTTCAAATCTCTTTGTCAAAGACGGGAGTCTGCAGTTCTTCAAAGATATTTCACAACAGAAAAATGTTCAAGAGCTCATACAAGCACGCACAATTCCTTCCAAGGACGTGATCAATTTGTTACTATTGGTTTTGAGTGTTTTCATAATTTTATCACGATGTCTTTTTGTTTGCAACCTCCAGGCGGTGGCTGGAGCCCTCCCACTATTACAGCTAATCCCCAAGCAAGAGAGAGCAGTTCACTTCAAGAAAGCGCCTGCTTTGGGAAGTGGACTGCATGGCATCATACCCTACCCGAGGTCTCCGCCTTCCCAAACCCCACCCTCCTTGGGCTCCACCAGCCAAAATCTCCAGATATTTCCCAGCTCAGAGCTGGTACCCCTAGGGAATAGAATGGAGGGGGAGAAAACCATGTATGTTACACTGAGCTCCTTAGGGGAGGAAGAAGAAGAAGAAGAAGAAGAAGAAGAAGAAGAAGAAGAAGAAGAAGAAGAAGAAGAAGAAGAAGAAGAAGAAGAAGAAGAAGAAGAAGAAGAAGAAGAAGAAGAAGAAGAAGAAGAAGAAGAAGAAGAAGAAGAAGAAGAAGAAGAAGAAGAAGAAGAAGAAGAAGACGACGACGACATTGGATTTATATTCCGCCCTCCACTCCGAATCTCACCCCCCCACCACAACAGACACCCTGTGAAGTGAGTGGGGCCGAGAGAGCTCTCAGAAGCTGCCCTTTCAAGGACAACTCCTGCGAGAGCTATCGCTGACCGAAGGCCATTCCAGCAGCTGCAAGCGGAGGAGTGGGGAATCAAACCCGGTTCTCCCAGATAAGAGGCCACACACTTAACCACTACACCAAAAATAACAACAACAAAACAACAACAACGAAGAAGCAGCAGCTAGATCGTTGAGGTGTTTGTGTCTGTAAAAGTAGTATTCACATATATTTGGAGCTTGTGAATTAGGGTTGTCAGGTCCCCTTGGCCTTCAAAGCAGGAAGGGAGGAGTAGTGTTGCTAGGTTCCCAGGTTGGGAACTCCTGGAGATTTGGGGGTGGAGTCTGGGGAGCACAAAGACCTCAGGGGGATACTCCAAAGCATCCATTTTCTCCAGGGCAATTGATCTCTGTATTCTGAAGATGAGGTGTAATTCTTCTGTTCCTGGGATGAATGTTTCTGATTTTTAAGGTGCATTGCCCCTCCACACTAGCTGTCCCTCCCTTCCTATGCACAAAGAACTCTGGGACTGGTAGTACTTGAGAGAGAGCTTGTTGCATACAGGGAAGTATACACTGGTCTGTATCTCAGACCTAATTGAACTGCCTAAGCCCACTCTCTCTGCTGTAGGGAAAAGGCTGTGGTGAATCAGCATCTAAGCCATTCACAGTGTTGCTTGTTCCATTCCAAGAATGTTTATCACCAGCTCTAGCAAATAAGAACTCGTCTGGTCAACCCATAAAGACATGGGTCATAGTTCATAGGGATCTATATTTCCATAAATATCCTCAAGACTTTTAATTTAACTTTCCCCCCTCAATGGTAATGGGTTACAGTATGAGCCACTGAGTCTGAGATGCCCTGAGATGCCCTCCTGGATCTCCAGATCCCAATGTACCCAGTCTCCCCTCTTCCCCAAGCTTGAGCCTGTGGATCACCTATTGACAACCAAGGCTGAGCGAAGTGGCCAGCTGCAACAAGGAATATTCTTATGAAGTAGTGCCACCTGGTGGTACTTTGCAGGAAACTATTTATTTGGATATCAAAGTATAAAACTTAAAACAATACTAAGCAATAAAATAATAAGTAAAATTATAAAATCAATAACCAACAACTATCCAAGATCTTTAATGGATATGGCGCTTTAATGGTTATGGCTAGGGCTTTTTTTGTAGCAGGGACTCCTCTGCATATTAGGCCACACCCCCAATGTATCCAATCCTCCTGGAGCTTACAGTAGGCCCTGTACTAAGAGCCCTGTAAGCTCTTGGAGGATTGGCTATATCAGGGGGTGAGGCCTAATATGCAAAGGAGTTCCTGCTACAAAACAAAGCCCTGGTTATGGCACTAGTGCAGTGGTGTCGGCCAAGACTGTCAGTTCTGTGGCGTGGCAGCTGTCTCCTATTATTTGTTAAATGCAAGGTGAAAAAGTTCAGTCTTGCAGGCCCTGCGGAACTGTGGGAGGTCCTGCAGGGCTCTGATGTTATCGGGGAGTGCATTCCACCATGTGGGAACTGCCATGGAGAAAGCCCTGGTCCTGGTGGTAGTCAGCCAGGCTTCTTTTGGCCTGAGGATCATTAAAAGATTTGGAGATCCTGAACACAGTGTTCTCTGGGGCACGTGGGAAAAGGTGGTCTCAAAGGTAAGCAAGTCTCAAGCTGTATAGGGCTTTAAAGGTTAAGACCAGCACCTTGAAATGAATCCGGAATGCCACAGGCAGCCAATGCAGTGTTTTCAATGCGGGTTGAATATATTCCCGTACAGGTAGCTCTAGTAACAACCTGGCTGCTGTGTTCTGCGCCAGCTGCAGCTGCCAGATTTGAGACAGGGGCAGCCCCATGTAGAGGGCGTTACAGTAGTTTATTCTAGAGGTGACTGTAGCATGGATCACTATTTCCAAGTCGCTGTGTTTCTAGGAAGGGAACCAACTGCCTTATCCACCTAAGATGATAAAAGGCTGATCTGGCAGTGCCCGCTACCTGGGCCTTCATTGTCAACAAAGTCTCCAGGAGTACCCCCCAGGCTCTTAACCCCCAACACTAGCATCAAAGGCCAGTAGGGGGATCTCTCTTCCCAGACCACTGTGACTTAGGATCACGACCTCCGTCTTTGCTGAATTCAATTTCAGTCGACGCTGCCTGAGACACTTCACCATGGCTTGCAGCGCCAGGTCCAGCTTTTCTATTCAAATGAGAAAGTACATGTCTTTGGAGAGGCCATGGCTCAGTGCTAGAGCATCTGCTTGGTATGCAGAAGGTCCCTGGTTCAATCCGATATCTCCAGTCAAAAGGAGCAGGCAGCAGGTGATGTGAAACACCTCCACCTGAGACCCTAGAGAGCTGCCATGAGGCTGAATAGATAATACTGTCCCTGTGGACCAAAGCGGCTTCATATGTTCCTGTGTTTAGGAATAGCAGAGGTCGTCGTGGATCTCCCTGGAGCTGGAAACAGCCATGGTTCAAACTGCAGCCCCTCTGCTCAAGTTGGACACAACCTTTGGTGTGGTTTGAAAATCCACCACAAATGCCGAGAGATTACAATATATGCTTTCGGTTTTCAAAAAGTCAGTGGTTAGTGCATAAATTGTTTTCTATTGGAAATCTAAGTTCCCCCTCACCAAGCCTGCAGCTAGGGAGATTCCGGGGGTGGGGATGGTCCAGGCCCCATCAGTCAAACCCATTTAACCTATGTGGCCCCATCAATCAGTCCTGTCACTCACTGTCGCTGCCATCACCCTGATCAAGTAGCAGCTGCTGCCACCGCCACTCTAAACTAATCCTTACTGCTGCCCCACCAATGGTCCTGCTATGAACAGTTTCTCCTGTCTGCTTCCTTCCTGGTGTTTAAGCTCCTGGCCCTCCAAACACAATGCCCCCCAGCCTGACATGGAGTTAAGCACAGGGCAAGCAACAGCAGAAGGCGTCGTTTCTGTCCTGGACTCTCCTCCTCGCCTCTCTCTCATTCTCTTCCCTCCCCCCCCCCCCGCTGCTGCTGCTGCAGTAACTTGGAGGAAGAGTCCTTTTCCTCTTTCTGAGGTGCCGTGTCCCTCCTTCTCCCAGCAGAGCAGCGGCAGCAGTCCTTGCGTGGGTCTGGCTGAACTTGATGGCCTGCCTGTCAAGCAGGGGGGTGATGGTGGGTGGAGGCCCAGGTTGCCCATAGAGGAGCAATTTTGTTTTGGTTTTGGATATTTGCCATCAGCCCAATTTCCCTGCATTCTAGGAGCTAAAATGAGGGAGGGAAAGAGATGCCAGTTCTGTGATTTTCTTTGCTTTCCCCTCCTTTATTGTGTATACTTAGAAATGGAAAGGGGAGAAATTGTAGAGGATCTCACTGCCCCCCACCCCGCTCCTTAGAACAAGGTGTCAAATGTGTGGCCCAGGGGTTGGATCAAGCCCCCAGAGGATTCCTATCAGGCCCACAAATAAGTCTGCTTTTTTCTCCCTCTCTCTTGCTTCCTTCTGTGTCACAGCTTGTTCTTCCAGGCTTGTTCAATCGCACAGGAGCTTCAGAGCAAACCCTCCATTTTCTCCACTGGCTGAGGCTCCTTGTTTTGCCGGGCTCTCTCAATCACACAGCAGAGCTACTGAGCCAAGCCCCTTTTCCTTCTACTGGATGAAGCTCCACCTCCTCCTCATCCCCTGGGGAGGGAGGGAAAGAGCCAAAGCTTCCTTTGCCCAGTTCCCTTGATCACACAGGAGAGATACAAAATCTTTAATTGTGTTTGTCTGCATGCTTTATAATGTTTATATCTCCCCTACCTGGCATTACATTTTATGACACACATGGCCTGGTCCAACAAGGTCCCATTTATGTCAGATCCAGCCCTCATCATCAATGAATTCGACACCCCTGCCTTAGAGCAATATTGTGACTGAATCCCAGCCAGCCAGTTATTTCTCACAGTTGTATGAGAAGTACAGTCTCCCTCTCCCTGCCCCCTTTGCCGGCAAATTTATTTGTTAGAAGCAGAATCAATATGGGTTAGGCTGAATGCAGATCTTGGAATAGTTTTGAGTGATGAATGACTTGTCTGCATTATTTATTTGTTTATCTAAAGCATAATAATTAGGGCCCCCACAAAAAAAATGTACCCCACTAATGAAAATAGTGGCTGTGGGCCCCACCAAATGAAAAACCCTGGCTACGGGCCTGTCCCTCACCCTTCAAAGAATTATACGATGGTAGCTTTGTTAATACTGTGAACATATTAAACATAGGCAAAGAACAAAGCTTCCAGAAGAATTGCGTAAAACAGATGTTATTAATAATTCATTGCAACACAAAATTTCAAGATGCGCATTCCTGTGATCACTTTTGAAAGGTATATTATGTTACGTACTGTGCTTCCTTGACTTTCTGAATAACACATCACACAACAATAACTATGTTAACTTTTTTCCCATATGGTTCTGACAGTTGTGGATGAGCAACTTATATTTTGTCTTTCTTAAATATTAAGAACATTTTCTAATAAATGTCTTATCTGACAGCCTAATCCATACAGTGATGTCTCTTTTTGGTGTAGTGGTTAAGTGTGCGGACTCTAATCTGGGAGAACAGGGTTTGATTCCCCACTCCTCCACTTGCGCCTGCTGGAATGGCCTTGGGTTAGCCATAGCTCTCATAGGAGTTGTCCTTGAAAGGGCAGCTGCTGGGAGAACCCTCTCAGCCCCACCCACCTCACAGGGTGTCTGTTGTGGGGGAGGAAGATAAAGGAGATTGTGAGCCACTCTGACGCTCTGAAATTTGGAGTGGAGGACGGGATATACAATATCATCATCATCAACATCTTTCTGTTTTTCAATGCAAAGGGTTTCAGTGCAGAGTTTCAGCCAAAAGGGTTCCAACAGAATTTAAAATTTATTATGATGCTATTTAATTTTGTTTTTTCTCTGAACATTTCCCAGGCTTCCTCTCAGCCCTGTTCAGTGGACCTCTATATAGAAGTTTTTGACCAATAAGAAAGTTCTTCATAATTTCCAGTGCAAAGTCCCTTCCAATCAAGTTGTAAGACTAATCAGAACTCAGGGCACGGGTAGTCAAACTTACTTAATATAAGAGCCACAAGAGATGAGAGCCGCAAGACATGAACCTCAGATGTTTGAGAGCTGCAAGACGGACAGAAGGAAAGAATGAAAAGAGATGGGGGGAGGTGGGAGGGAGGGGAAAGGAAAGCAACTTTAACTTGAAAAGCATTCTCCAAGCTGCTGGCTGGCTTGGCTTGGATAAGTGATTTAAAGAGGCAAATGCATTCTCAAAGCAAGCTGATGGGGTGGTGGGAGCTTTAAGAGCCACACAAGAAAGAGAAAGAGCCACATGTTGTTCCCAAGTCACAGTTTGGCCACCCCTGCCCTACAGAATCAGCTACCCTGTGAGACCTGACATGTTAGGCCATATACAGAAACTACAAGCATTTTACTTCTGGGTGTGAAACACGTGTCTCTGGGAGTATGTGTGGGGGGCAGGTATAGGTATTTGTGAATTTCTTGCATTGTGACCCTGGAGAGGTGCCTTCCAGCTCTATGATTGTTTTTAGACATGATTTTCATTATATTACCCTGACCTAGACAATCCAGACTAGCGTGATCTCAACAGGTCTAATCAGTTAAGCAGGTTAGTACTTGATGGGAGACCACCAAGGTTACAACCAGGGCCGGCCTCGCATATTAAAAAAGTGCACAGCAGGCACTGGTAAGAGAACAAGAGAAGGTCTGGATGTTGGGAAAGTAGGGTCAGTCTGTCAGTCAAAAATTTACAGTATATAACCATTGGCCGTTACAAAACAAAACAGAACCCAAACAACAAAATTTCAAATTAACACCTTAAAAGTTCCCCAGAAAGGCCAACTTCAAGAAGATACAGCATTTGAAACTACTCTTGCTCTTATCTTCTTAGCTGCAAGGGCAAACAGAGAGACTCTATAGGGCACATGAGCACCATTGTCAGATAACAGAAATATAATATTTTCAGTTTCTGAATGTGCTTTTAAGAAGGTTAGTACTCCAGACAGAAATTTAATTCTGGGGGCATTGTAGAGTTGACAGGATAGAATGTAAAGGGGGAGGTCCTCTATCATAGGAGAACCACAAATGCAAGAACATTGTTCTGTTGGGATGTGGGAATATCGACCAGCTAACAGAGTTGTTTGCATAGTCTGAAAGCGGAGAGCTGTGAATAGGGTTGCCAAGTCCAATTCAAGAAATATCTGGGGACTTTGGGGGTGGAGCCAGGAGACATTGGGGGCGAAGCCAGGAACAAAGGTATGACAAGCATAATTGAACTCCAAGAGAGTTCTGGCCATCACATTTAAAGGGACAGCACACCTTTTAAAATGTCTTCCTTCCATAGGAAATAATGGATAGGGGCACCTTCTTTTGGGGCTCATAGAATTGGACCCCTGGTCCAATCGTTTTGAAACTTGGGGGGTACTTTGGGGAGAGGCACTAGATACTATATTGAAAATTTGGTGCCTCTACCTCAAAAAACAGCTCCCCCAGAGCCCCCGAAACCTCCATATCAATTCCCCATTATACCCTATGAGAATCGATCTCCACATAGGGAATAATGAAGACGTTTCCCTCTCCCCCCCCCCCCCCCCGTTTCTGGCAAATCTGATGCAGGGGATTGGCCTCTCTACTTACGAGTTGCTGCCAGCTTCTTTACAGCAACACAGACACACCATCCCAAATTGAAGCCTTTCAATCAAGCCTCTGGAGGTGCAAAGGCACATGGTCCAGCTGACTGGGGGCGGGAAGCAGCCTGGGAAAACGGAAGAACGGCTGCTGCGATCGGGGCTGGGTGGGAAGGGAAGAGCAAGGAGAAGCTGCTGCGATCCGGGGTGGGAAGGGAAGGGACAAGGAGAAGCATCGGGGATCGGTGGGAAGGGAAGGGGCGAGGAGAAGCTGCTGGGATCGGGGCTGGGTGGGAAGGGCTGCCATTCCCCCTCTCCCCCTCGCTTTCCGGATTTTTGGCGAGCTGGGGAAGGAGGCTCCAAATCAGCGGTCCCCCGCCTAGGCGGGGGAAACCTAGCTGGGAAGGATGTTCTGATGTTAAATCTGGAGATATTAACCAGGTATGGGGATCTCAGATGATCAGATTTGATTAGTCTGAACCAGGGGGCTACTTTAGATTTTAGGATTAGAGAGCGATCCAGTGACGTAGGGTTGCCAAGTCCAATTCAAGAAATATCTGGGGACTTTGAGGGTGGAGCCAGGAGACTTTGGGAGTGGAGCCAGGACCAAGATTGTGACAAGCCTCGCAGGTAATTTAGTAATGTTTAGTCTCCCCGTAAGCTGACCGCCACCCTGTGGTTTATTTGGCAGCTGTCTATTGTTGTGTATTTTCCCTTTTACAATATCTATCCAATCTCGATCCTCGTCATTCCCCCTGTTCACTTACACCAGAAGCTCCCCACCATGAAGCTTACTCACACCTCCCACCCCGCAGTCCTTTGGCCTCTTCCAGGGCTGGCCCTGCCACTAGGCAATTGGCTAGGGCGCTGGCCTTCTGGGGCGACAATAGGGTTAGCAAGTCTAATTCAAGAAATATCTGGAGACTTTGGGGATGGAGCCAGCAGACATTGGGGCGGAGCCATAAGCAAGGTTGTGACAAGCATAACGGAACTCCAAAGGGAGTTCTGGCCATCACATTTAAAAGGACCGCTCACCTTTTAAATGCCTTTCCTCCATTGGAAAAAATGAAGGATAGGAATATCTTCTTTGGGGACTCATAGAATTAGACCCCCTAGTCCAATCGTTTTGAAACTTGGAGAGTGTTTTGAGGATAGGCATTGGATGCTATGCTGCTTGGTGCCTCTACCTCAAAAAACAACCCTCCGAGAGACGCAGAGTCCCATGGATCAATTCTTCATTATACCCTATGAGAATCGGTCTCCATGGGAAATAATGGAGTGTCCAGAAGACATTTCCCTCCCCTCCACTTTCTGAGGACCCTGAAGTGGGGGGGCCCTCCAAACCGGGGGATCCCCTGCCTTTACCTGGGGATTGGCAACCCTAGGCACCAAATTGGGCACCATCCATGTGACTCGGTGACGTTATCAGTGCGGGGGGAGCCAGAAGTTAGCTTTGGCTAGAGTTCCAGACTGTCTGGCCTCTTCCCACCTGTGACCTTCGCAACCTGCAACGCCTTTTGGCCACCAGCTTTTGGATCAGGACAGGGTAAAAGCTGGAACAGGCCGGAACAGGCATAAAAAAAGCATAGACTGTCAAAAAAACACTGGGATATATTCCAGACACTCGAGAACAATATTCTAGAAAAGAAAAAGCGGAACTCACAAATCTTTATTACCCCCTTCTGGGCAAAAATGTCTCTGGAACACCACAGAACAGGCTGCGATGGGCATTAAACAACCTGGGGTGCCACAAAAAACACTGGGATGCATCAGAGGCCCTCCAGAACAATATTCTAGAAAAGAAAAAGCGGAACTCACACATCTTTATTACCCTGTTCCGGGACAAAATGCCTCCAGAACACCCCAGAACAGGCCAGAACAGGTATCAAAAAACCTGGGGTGCCACAAAAAACACTGAGATACATCAGAGGCCCTCCAGAACAATATTCTATAAAAGAAAAGGTGGAACTCCCAAATCTTTATTACCCCGTTACGGGACAAAATGCCTCCGGAACACCACGGAACAGGCATCAAACAACCTGGCTGCCACAAAAAACACTGAGATGTATCACAGGCTCTCCAGAACAATATTCTAGAAAAGAAAAAGTGGCACTCACACATCTCTACTACCCCGTTCCAGGCCAAAATACCTCCGAAACACCACGGAACAGGCATCACACAACCTGGGCTGCCACAAAAAACAAGGGGATGGATCACAGACCCACGAGAACAATATTCTAGAAAAGAAAAAGCGGAACTCACATGTCTCTATTACTCCGTTCTGGGTCAAAATGCCTCTGGAACAGGTCAGAACAGGCATGAAACAACCTAGGCTGCCACAAAAAACACCGGAATGCATCACAGGCCCTCCAGAACAATATTCTAGAAAAGAAAAAGTGGAACTCACACATCTTTATTCCCCGGTTCTGGGTCAAAATGCTACTAGAAAACTCTGGAACAGGCTGGACTGGACATCAAAAAATCTTGTGTGACGGACTAAAACAAAAGGGTGATTTTGCAGAATGGCAGAATCTTTTGAAGAGGGTCAGAAAGAAAAGAGTGGCTATGATTGACAGCTCTTTTCCTAGCTCTCCCATTGGTTGGAACACAGCCACAAAGTTCTGAAGGGGGAGTTGGGTTTTGACAGTTGTGGTTAAATATATATTCATGGAAGAGAGAGACACTTGGGAGGTGTCTCCGGGAAGATCTCATGGGGAGTGCCAAAGAGAATGTGGTGCCAAAACACAATATTTACCTGAATGTCCAAAAAGTATTTGCTTATTCCCACCTGGCTTTTTCCAATAAATTGGAAGACAAGACATTGTCAGGGCTGAAGAATTTTGCCCTGGCCTACATCGATAATATAGCCATATTCAGCCAGACATGGAAAGAACACCTTCAACAACTTACCATTGTGTTCCAGAGGATAAAAGAGGCGGGACTGACTAAGTGTCAGATAGCCTTGGGAAAGGTGAAATATCTGGGACACATTCTGGGAGGTGGAGAAATCACTCCTGACTGGAGCAAGGTACAAGTCATACAGAAGTGGCCTAGACCCTCCACAAAGAAACAAATAAGAGCTTTTATTGGGGTCATGGGCTACTATAGAAGATTCATTCCAGAATTTAGTACCATTGCAGCCCCACTGTGTGAATGTACAAAGAAAAAGTATCAGGATCCAGTTTTGTGGACCCTGGAATGTCAGCAAGCGTTTGACAAACTAAAATCCATACTTACCAAAGAACCGGTATTAAAGGCTTCAGAGTTTATGAAGCCCTTTACCTTATATACCGATGCTTCAAACATAGGTATTGGGGCTATGCTGAGCCAAAGTGGGGAGGATGGATGGCCACATCCCATCCTATATCTAAGCATAAAGAAGAAAGTTCACACTATGTACCGATCATTCTCCTTTACGCTGGCTGAACCGTAAAGAGCACAAACAGTAAATTGGTCAGGTGGATTCTGCAACTCCAAGATTACAATTTTGACATACAACTTGTAAAAGGTAAAGAGAATGTGATTGCAGACGCACTCTCCAGGTACCCTTAAAGAAGTAAAAGGTTTAATATATATAAATGTTTTTTTTTTAATCTTAAATTTCAGAAATTGAATTTAAAATGGTGATTGATTATTGTAATATGTGTAAAAGTAACTGTATTGTTGAAAGTGTTTTAATGTGTGTAACTGTAAGCAAACATAGTGTTGATATGAATATGGTATGAAGGTAAAATGCGAACACATGATCCCATTGCTCAGGTGTGATTTGGAGCACCATCCACTTGCACAATGTTTTCAAAAGGGTGGGACATGTGATGGACTAAAACAAAAGGGTGATTTTGCAAAATGGCAGAATCGTTTGAAAAGGGTCAGAGAGAAAAGAGTGGCTATGATTGACAGCTCTTTTTCTAGCTCTCCCATTGGTTGGAACACGGCCACAAAGTTCTGAAGGGGGAGTTGGGTTTTGACAGTTGTGGTGGTTAAAAAAACCCCAGATATTCTTGGGAGAGAGAAACACTTAGGAGGTGTCTCCGGGAAGATCTCATATATATATATTTGGCCGCTGTGTGACACAGAATGTTGGACTGGATGGGCCATTGGCCTGATCTAACATGGCTTCTCTTATGTTCTTATGTTCTTAAGGGGAGTGCCAAAGAGAGTGTGGGGCCAAACATATTTACATGAATGTCCAAAAAGTATTTCCTTATTTCCACCTGGCTTTTTCCAATAAATTTTATTTAATTTAATTTTCTAATTAACGTCTCCAGTGCCTTTTCTGCTATTCCTGGAGAAAGTGACGGGAAAACCCATCCTGAACAGAAGTAATTAATAGAGGTCCGTCATATCTGGGTGCCACAAAAAACATTGGGATGCCTCACATACACTCAAGAACAGCATTCTAGAAAAGAAAAAGTGCAATTCACATGTTTTTATTACCCCAGAACAAAATGCCTCCGGAATACCCCGGAACAGGCTGGAACACGCATCAAAAAACCTGGGCTGCCACAAAAAACACTGGGAGGCATCATTAGCCCTCCAATAGAAAAGAAAAAGTGGAACTCACAAAACTCGAGTCCACCAGGTGTTATTGGGGGGCAGAAGGGGCTCGAGTCCTTCAGGTGTTATTGGGTGGCAGAAGGGGCTCCAGTCCAGCATGGCCTCTTGTGTGGAAACAGATACTCTGGTCCACCAGGTGTTATTGGGTGGCAGAAGGGGCGAGTCCAGGATGGCCTCTTGGGTGGAAGCAGAGGCTCAAAGTCTACCAGGTGTTATTGGGGGGCAGACGGAGATGGAGTCCAGCATGGTCTTTTGAGTGGTAGCAGAGGCTCCAGTACACCATGTGTTATTAGTTGGCAGAAGGGGTTCGAGTCCATCATGGCCTCTTGGGTGAAACACGGGCTGAAGTCCTTCAGGTGTTATTAATGGGTGGCAGAAGTGGCTCCAGTCCAGCATGGCCTCTTGGGTGGAAACAGAGACTCGGGTCCACCAGGTGTTATTGGGTGGCAGAAGGGGTCGAGTCCAGGATGGCCTCTTCCGTGGAAGTAGAGGCACGATTCCAGCAGGTGCTATTGGGGGGCAGAAGGAGATTGAGTCCAGCATGGCCTCTTGGGTGGAAGTAGAGGCCCCAGTCCACCAGGTGTTATTGGGGGGCAGAAAAGGCTCTAGTCCAGCATGGCTTACTGGGTGGAAACAGAGGCTCGAGTCTACCAGGTATTACTGGGGGGCAGACGGAGATTGAGTCCAGCATGGTCTTTTGGGTGGTAGCAGAGTCTCCAGTCCACCACGTGTTATTGGTTTGCAGAAGGGGCTCGAGTCCAGTATGGCCTCTTGGGTGGAAGCAGAGGCACTAATCCACCATGTGTTATTGGGTGGCAGAAGGGGTTCCAGTCCACCATGGACACTTGGGTGGAAGCAGAGTCCTGATTCCACCAGGTGTTACTGGGAGGAAGAAGGGGTTTGAGTCCAGCATGGGCTCTTGGTAGATGCAGAGACTCGAGTCCACCAGGTGTTATGGGGGGGGGGGTGCAGAAGGATCTCGAGTCCACCATGACCTCTTGGGTGGAAGCAGATGCTCAAGTCCACCAGGTGTTATTAGGTGGCAGAAGGGGCTCGAGTCCAGCATGGCCTCTTGGGTGGAAGCAGAGGCTGAAGTCCAATAGGTGTTATTGGGTGGCAGAAGGGACTCAAATCTTGCATGGTCTCTTGGGCAAAAGCAGAAGCTCGAGTCTACCAGATGTTATGGGGGGGCAGAAGGATCTCGAGTCCACCATGACCTCTTGGGTGGAAGCAGAGGCTCGAGTCCACCAGGTGTTATTGGGTGGTAGAAGGGGCTCGAGTCCAGCATGGCCTCTTGGGTGGAAGCAGAGGTTCAAGTCCACCAGGTGTTATTGGGGTGGTAGAAGGGATTCGAGTCCAGAATGCCATCTTGGGTGGAAGCAGAGGCTCGAGTCTACCAGGTGTTACTGGGGGGCAGACGGAGATCGCGTCCAGCATGATCTTTTGGGTGGTAGCAGAGCCTCCAGTCCACCAGGTGTTATTGCTTGGCAGAAGGGGGTCGAGTCCATCATGGCCTCTTGGGTGAAACACGGGCTGATGTACTTCAGGTGTTGTTGGGTAGCAGAAGGGGCTCCAGTCCAGCATGGCCTATTGGGTGGAAGCAGAGGCTGGAATCTACCAGGTGTTACTGGGGGGGAGACGGAGATTTAGTCCAGCATGGTCTTTTGGGTGGTAGCAGAACCTCCAGTCCACCAGGTGTTATTGGTTGGCAGAAGGGGGTCGAGTCCAGCATGGCCTTTTGGTTGAAACATGGGCTGAAGTCCTTCAGGTGTTATTTGGTGGCAGGAGGGGCTCCAGTTCAGCATGGCCTCTTGGGTGGAAACAGAGGTTCAGGTCTACCAAGTGTTATTGGGTGGCAGAAGGGGTCTAGTCCAGGATGGCCTCTTGGGGGAAGCAGAGGCACGATTACAGCAGGTGTTATTGGGGGGCAGAAGCTGATCGAGTCCAGCATGGCCTCTTGGGTGCAAGCAGAGGCTCCAGTCCACCAGGTGTTATTGGGGAGCAGAAGGTGATCGAGTCCAGCATGGGCTCTTGGGTGCAAGCAGAGATACGAATCCACTAGGTGTTATTGCGTGGCTGAAGTTGCTCGCGTCCAGCATGATCTTTTGGGTAGCAGGAGAGCCTCCAGTCCACCAGCTGTTATTAGGTGGCAGAAGGGGCTCCAGTCCAGCATGGCCTATTGGGTGGAAGCAGAGGCTGGAATCTACCAGGTGTTACTGGGGGGGAGACGGAGATTTAGTCCAGCATGGTCTTTTGGGTGATAGCAGAACCTCCAGTCCACCAGGTGTTATTGGTTGGCAGAAGGGGGTCGAGTCCAGCATGGCCTTTTGGTTGAAACATGGGCTGAAGTCCTTCAGGTGTTATTTGGTGGCAGAAGGGGCTCCAGTCCAGCATGGCCTCTTGGGTGGAAACAGAGGCTCAGGTCTACCAAGTGTTATTGGGTGGCCGAAGTGGTCTAGTCCAGGATGGCCTCTTGGGTGGAAGCAGAGGCACGATTACAGCAGGTGTTATTGGGGGGCAGAAGCTGATCGAGTCCAGCATGGCCTCTTGGGTGGAAGCAGAGGCTCCAGTCCACCAGGTGTTATTGGGGAGCAGAAGGTGATCGAGTCCAGCATGGGCTCTTGGGTGCAAGCAGAGATACGAATCCACTAGGTGTTATTGCGTGGCTGAAGTTGCTCGAGTCCAGCATGGCCTCTTGGGTAGAAGCAGAGGCATGTATCCACCATGTGTTATTGGGTGGCAGAAGGGGTTCCAGCCCAGAATGGCCACTTGGGTGGAAGCAGAGGCCCGAGTCCACCAGATTTTATTGGGCGGAAGAAGGGGTTTCAGTCCAGCATGGTCTCTTAGGTAGATGCATAGACTCGAGTCCACCAGGTGTTATTGGGAGGCAGACAGAGCTTGAGTCCCGCGTGGCGTATTGGGTAGAAGCAGAGACTCGAGTCCACCAGGTGTTACTGGGGGGGTGGGGCAGACAGAGTTCGAGTCCAGCATGGTCTTTTGAGTGTCAGCAGAGCTTCCAATCCACCAGGTATTATTGGGTGGCAGAAGGGGCTCGAGTCCAGCATGGCCTCTTAGGTGGAACAAAGGTTGAAGTCCACTAGGTGTTATTGGGTGCAGAAGGGGCTCGAGTCCAGCATTGCCTCTTTGAGTGGAAGCAGAGGCTCAAGTCCACCAGGTGTTATTGGGGTGGTAGAAAGGCCTCAATTCCAGAACGCCCTCTATGGTGGAAGCAGAGGCTCAAGTCCACCAAGTGTTATTGGGTGGCAGAAGGGGCTCGAGTCCAGCATGGCCTCTTTGGTGGAAGCAGAGGCTTCAGTCCAATAGGTGTTATTGGGTGGCAGAAGGGGTCAAGTCCAGCATGGTCTCTGTCTTCTGAAAAGCTGTCTCCTCAGGGGAAGAAAAACAAAAAAGCGATTTCCGTAGCCTTTCCCAAGCACGCTGGACCACTCTTGCTGCTTAGCAGCAATCCAGTGATTCTGCTTAGGGTTCTGGGTAGCTCTTGCCAACAGATTACAGGCTATTGATATGTCTGGCCATGTCCAATTACTGATATAGCTCAGACTACCAATTAACGACCTGTACATTTCAACATTACATGGTGGGCTATCTGTAACATCATTTACAAAGCCAGTCACCATAGGGGTTGAAACAGTTTTCCAATCAGTCATCTTGTACTTGTCCAACAAATCTATGATTTTAGGTTTTTGTGATAGTTTAAAACCTTGTGTAGTTTTTGCAATATCTACACCCACATAGGTCTGTACAGTACCAAGATTTCTCAGTTTAAACTTCTTACTTAAGGCTGAAACAATATCATCTGTTTGTTTCTCTGTCTTGGTTAGAATCCCCAAGTCATCCACAAAAGTAAGAACAATACATCGTGTTTCACCACTTCCCTTGGTAAACACACATGGATCAGCAATGCTCTGGGTAAACCCTAGTTGTTTAAGTGTACCCACTAGGCATTTTGACCATTGATGACCACTTTGCTTTAGACCATACAAGCTCTTATTTAGCAACCAGTATCCCTTTCCAGTACCAGGAATACTTTCTGGTCTCTTTAAATAAATTTGGTGCTCCAAATTAGCATTCAGGTATGCCACACAGACATCCAAATGGGTAAAATGGAGTTTTTCTCTAGCTGCCACAGTTAAGGCAGTGAGAAGTGAACTGCTCTTTAACGTTGGAGCAAACACTTCATCATAAGTCTCATTAGTCTGTCTGCAACCTTGTGCTACAAGCCTCGCCTTATACTTTTTCCCCCCCAGACTGGTCTGTTTTCACCTTGTATACCCATCTAGTGCCTATGGGTTTTACACCAGCAGGTACAGTATCAGTCTCAACATAAACATTTAATCGTTTCAGGGAAGAAAGTTCATCGTCCATAGCAGCCTTCCAGTTACACTGCTCTTCCTTGGACAAAGAGAAAATGTCAGTATATTTCTCAGGCTCATGTATAGCAGACATCACAGGACTAAATCTCTCAGGAGCTCTTCTTTCACGTGTAGATCTCCTCAATGCAGGCTCATCAGTTGGCACATTCCTCCCGGATGATTCCTCACGCGTAGGCTTCTCCTCCATCTCGTCCTCATCAGGCATCTCCTCTTTAGGTATAGCAGGGGTTAACTCAGCCGCCTCTCCCTCCTCTGGGTTGCTAGGCATCGAGCTGACTTGTAACCGGATTCCTTGGTCATCCTCAGGACAGAATGCTGGCGATTGGGTGCAACGATTCCAGCCCTCTGATCTCTCCAGGAACGTGGCTGAAGCACTAATCACCACCTCACGACTGTCGAGCGTGCCAAAACGATAACAGCTCCCGTTTCTCTCATACCCAAGAAACCTCATACGTCTAGCCTTCAGTTGGCCTTTACGTCTGAGCTGTTGAGGAATATGGACAAAAGCTCCAAATACATGCAAATTTGCCAAGTTAGTTACCTTGTCATGCCATAGGCTTGCTGGTATTTTGCCTGTAGATGAACACCAAACTCTGTTCAGGTTGTAGTTGGCACAGCACATAGCCTCTGCCCAAAATCTCCAGGGCATATCTGCATCACGTAACATACACTGGCACATGTTTTGCAATGTACAGCCTCTTCTCTCACAAAAAGCATTATGGGTAGGTCTGTATGGAGCAGTCAATCTGTGCTCAATCCCAAATTCTGCAATTAAACTTTGAAAACGTTTATTAACAAATTCCGAGCCTCTATCAGAAATAATGCATGCAGGCACATTTCCAGTTTTTCTCTTAACAAACCTTAGCCAATTCTGCACATTTTGAAAGGTTTCAGTTTTAGCTTTCAACAGGTAAACAAACCCATACCTTGAATAGTGATCTTCTATGCTTAATACATACTTGGCCCCGCCCACTGACTCCTTAAAGGGCCCTATCAGATCTAAGAACACTAGGTCAAGAGGTTTTTTACTAGTAAATTTACTTGGAATATGAACAGGAGCTTTAGTTGACTTCACCAGCTTGCAGATTTCACAGTCAAGAAATTCCTTGCATGGTTTAAGACTAATGCCTTCTGCCTGTTCCACAGTCTTCTTTAGAGCAGGAAAACCAGCATGTCCTAATTTCCTGTGTAAAAGATGACAGCAATTATCATGCACTGGTTTATTTACACAGACGTTATTACACATTTGTACCTTGGTTTGCAAGAAGTATAAATCTTCCTTCAGCATAGCCTTTACACATAAACCGTCACTGGTCCTCAGCTCACAGCACGAGGTGTCAAATTGCAGTTTGAAACCTTTCCTGCACAGAGCAGACACAGACAGCAGATTCATTTTAAGTGAAGGAACAAAACCCATATGCAGCTCTTTCCTCAGGCTTGGCAGGAACACTTTCCCTCTGCCAAAAACAGTTGCTTTAATTCCATCTGCTAAAATAACAGACTGGTTATCAACAGATGTGTAAGAAGTAAACAAACTCCTCTCTCTACAGAGGTTCTCCGACACTCCGCTGTCAATTAGGAAAAATTGAGTGTGGTTAGTTGACTTACCAGTAGTAACGAGATGCACATTACCACTCTTATCAGCAGACCTCATTTCAGACCGTCTCTCTTTCCCTTTCTGGCCTTGACAATTCCTAAACAAATGTTTAGTTGAGCCACACCGGAAACATTTTTTCCTTACAGCCATTACATTACCGGTTTGACAGTCAGGATCCTCCTTAACAGTAAATCCACTGCCCCTCTCTGGCTTACAGACAGGCTTTCTCTCCGCACGTAGAGAGGAATTGGACTGTCTCTTGCCAAATTCATCAAGAAGCCGTCCAGTTACGACGTTCATGGTCAACCCTGTGTCAGGCAAACCCTCCAGGCTCGTTATCACAGCGTCATATGATGCATCTAGGGAACTTAAAAGTATGCACACCTCCTGTGATTCAGAAAACATTTGGTTATGCTCTCTTAGCTCTAGAAGCATTCTACGCATAGACTCTATATGAGATAACATATCTGCATTAGCTGCCAACCTGGTATGCAGAAGCTTCCTCACCAGACGTATCTGAGAGCCGACCGTTCCTCGGACGTAAATTTGCTTCAAAGCATTCCAACAGTCATGAGCCTTCTCCAGTCCTGCTATAAGCACCAGCTGGGAGTCATCTAGAGAAAGACCTATTAAAGACACAGCCTTAACATCCGTTTTACGCAAAAGGTCTGCAGCTTTTCTGTCTTCAGCAGCTGCCAACAACCCCCGTAAAGGAGCAGCCACCACCTCCCACAGCTCTTGGTGCTTTAATAACAGACTGACCTTCTGGGACCACGTGGCATAGTTAGTCCCATTCAGCTTAGTAACGCTGAGCCCAGAGAAGGAAACAACATTTGCAGCTTCCATCTCTGCTACTTATCACTGGACACCTGGGCAACTTGGCAGTCTGCCTCTGTCTTTTCCAAAACACTGTGTTGCCTCCTCTGTCTTCAGAACAGCACCACCTCTGGAAACACTGGGAGCTCTGGGCCCATAACCAATGTTAGAGATTTTGCACGCAGCAGAAGAGCTGAAGGAGAGGGACAGGCAAAACACAGGAATTAATAGACAAGAGAAACAACTGTATTCAATGGTAGATATATTTACCAGGATAGTATCCAATATTCAGAGTCGTTGCCAGGCCAAGGTCATATACAGTAATCAGTACACACTTCAGTAGATAACAGTATACAGCAGTAAGTATACACAGCACGATCCAAGCACAGTAGCATAGGATCCAACACCAGCAGTGTTTGCTGCCACCCAGACAGTGAGTCTCACAGTACCCACAATCCTTACAGGCAGACAGAGCAGGCTCACTGAGCTTCCCTAAGTACACGTACCAATCATGCAATCTCATCAGAAGGTTGCATCAGCTTTGTGAGTCAGCACAAAGCCTAATTACAGGTGAGGTCATTCCACCTTACCTCAGTAACAGGTAACAGCTGGATCATGATGCAGCATGACTCAGCATGACATTGCAGAAACAACATTACTATTACCTAAGATGGAGTCAGTCAGCCATTTTAGGACTGAGTTCCAACCATTGTGGTCTTTTTTTCTTGGGTCTCCTTTCCCTGCTGTCCATTGGTGTTGCTCCTTCAGTGCTGACAGAGATTCTGGAAGCTGCTTTGTCTTGCTGAAGTTCTGCTGCCCACTGGAAGACATCCCCACTGGAAAATGATGCATCAAAGATGGAGCCATACAATTTGTTCCTAATGGAGACATCGTCCCCAGTGACTGACCTGCTATAATCTCCAGTCTCCCCTGGTGTATCTATCTGTTCCTGTGCTGTTTGGTTGGGCTGACCGAGGTTCTCTGGGGACTCTCGAAGCCAGTTCTGCAGGTTGTTTAGGAACATCTGGAGCTCTCCTTCCATTTCACCCCCCAATCATTTCTGGACATTCTGCCTTCAGGTGGGCCATGAAGTTTTCCAGCCATTGCTGGAAGCTCTGTTCTGAGAGTAGTTCTACTCCATCTGCCCCCATGTACAAGATTGCAGCCAATCTGGGACCCCCAGCCTCGACAGTAGCTCTTCTGGCTGGCCTTGAGGATGGTCCTCTTGGGATGTTCCATTCTCAGATGATTCAGTGTTCTCCGCAGTGTCCTCCTCCTCTTCTGCCTATGAAAAGCAAGTAATTTATAGGTAGTGTTCTTTAAGCAAAAAAAACTTTAAAAAAAAATCTCTAAACACTGTATTTCACTCCACCACAATGCAAGAGTTTGTGACACGACCACTTACAGAGCTATGAACCAAATTACTGCTGAGATCTTTTTCCCAGATTCTCTGCCATGTAGGTATTTGACAATTTGAAATGAGTTAACATATACACTGTGAATTATGATTGTCTGTAGGGTTGCCAGGAGACTTTGGGGGTGCAGCCAGGTTGAAAGTTGTGACTAGCACAATTGAACTCCAAAGGAAGTTCTGGCCATCACATTTAAAGGGACTGCACACCTTTTAAATGCCTTCCCTCCATTAGAAATAATGAAGGATAGGGGCACTTTCTTTTGGGGCTCATAGAATTGGACCCTCTGGTCCAAACTTTTTGAAACTTGAAGAATGTTTTGAGAAGAGGCACTGGATACAATTATGAAAATTTGCTGCCTCTGTCTCAAAAAACAGGGGCCCCCCCAGCTTACGAGGCTGCATGGGGGGTGGGGTGGCTGCGCGACCCACCTGGAAACAGGTCGCGGACCACTACCGGTCTGTGGCCCAGGGGTTGGGGACCCCTGCCCTAGGGGAATAGGTCTCCATAGGGAATTATAGAGTGCCCGGCAGACATTTCCCTCCCCCTGCTGCTTTTTGATGACATTGAAGCCGGGGAGAGGGCCTCCAAAACTGGCCTCCAAACGGGGGGATCCCCAGCCCCCACCTGGGGATTGGCAACCCAAATTGTCTGTGATTAATAAATGCAAGTTTGCATCTTTAGTGCTTTTGCTGTAGGGTTGCCAGGTCTACCTTGGGAAATACCTGGAGACTTTGGGGGTGGATCTGGAAGAGGGCAGGGTTTGGGCAGGGGAGGGGCCTTAGCAGGGGAAACAATGGTGATATCAGGGGTGTGTAGGCTAATATGCAAATGATTCCTGCTGGGCTTTTGCTACAAAAAAATGCCCTTTGTGAAACAATGGTGATGTCAGGGGTGACAGAAGGGTGATGACAATGGTGATGTCAGGGGTGTATAGCCTAATATGCAAATGAACTCCTGCTGGGCTTTTGCTACAGAAAAAAAGCCCTGTGTGAAACAATGGTGATGTCAGGGGTTTCTGGGCTAATATGTTAATGAGCTCCTGCTCGGCTTTTGCTAAAAAAATAAAATAAAAACCCTGTTCAAAGTATATTTATAAGTGAAGTGTTCCTAATTTTTGACTCATAAGAATATAAGAGAAGCCATGTTGGATCAGGCCAATGGCCCATCCAGTTGAACACTCTGTGTCACACAGTGGTCAAAAAACCCCAGGTGCCATCATCCATCAGTGGGGCCAGGACACTAGAAGCCCTCCCACTGTTGCCCCCCCCAGCACCAAAATACAGAGCATCACTGCCCCAGGCGGAGAGTTCCAACAATACGCTGTGGCTAATAGCCACTGATGGACCTCTGCTCCATATGTTTATCCAATCCCCTCTTGAAGCTGTCTATACTTGTAGCCACCACCACTTCCTGTGGCAGTGAATTCCATGTGTTAATCACCCTTTGGGTGAAGAAGTACTTCCTTTTATCCATTCTAACCCAACCACTCACAATTTCATTGAGTGTCCATGAGTTCTTGTATTGTGAGAAAAGGAGAAAATAACTTCTTTCTCTACCTTCTCTATGCCATCCATAATCTTGTAAACCTCTATCATGTCACCCCTCAGTCTATGTTTCTCCAAGCTATATAGCCCCAAGCATTTTAACCTTTCTTCATAGAGAAAGTGTTCCAACCCTTTAATCATTCTAGTTGCCCTTTTCTGGACTTTTCCCCAATGCTATTAATATCTTTTTTGAGGTGTGACCAGAACTGTACACAATATTCCAAATAAGGCCGCACCATCGATTTATAAAGGGGCATTATGATACTAATTGATTTTTTTTTCAATTCCCTTCCTAAGAATTCCCAGCATAGTGCTGACTTTTTTTTATTTCAGTCACACACTGTCTTGATATTTTCAGTGAGTTATCTGCCAGTTCGCACCCCATCAACTCAGATTTATTATTACGGTACATAAACAATAAAAACAATTTGAGAAGTCAATCCATTCAAATTTGAAATACTCAAACATTTAGGCATGGTTGTTACAGTGGAATAAAAATATTGGGGAAAAGGAGCTTTGCTAAATTATAAAATATACAAAAAGCTAAAAACAGTCAACTTCAAAGTCCCTCCTTTACAAAATCGTCACTAATTCTCCTGGCAACCGCCAGAAATCTGGCACAAACAATCATATGTAAATTAGGGATTAGAGTCAGCTAACAATAAATTTCTAGTTTTGGAGTCCAAAAGGCCCCGGCATCTCTCTAGCAAAGGATGAATATACTTAACATGTATGCTTTTGTATAGTTTACACTCAAGCAAAACATGGTCAATTGTTTCCAAATCAATAAAGGCTGCATAATGTGAGACTGTTTTGTTGATTGCATATTTTTCTATCAAACGGGATAGGATCAAATTGTCTCCTAATGTAGATCTCCCTTCCCTGAACCCAGCCTGCTCCTCTACCAGGTCGTTTTCTTGAATTAGCCAACTCTGCAGTTTCTCCAGGAGACAGCTAGCATATAGCTGGATAGTCCCTCCGCCCAGATTTTAAAAAGGGGATGGTAGCTTCTCTGTAGGTCTCAGGTTTATCCCCTGTTGAATCAGTGAAGGTAAACAACAGGGCCAAAAGAAAGGCCCACCAGTCTATATTATTTTTCAGTAGTTCGGGGGGTATAAAATCCAGGCCTGGTGCCTTCCTCTCTTGAGTTCGCTGACCAGAGATTTAACTTCTTCAACCGTCGACCGTCACTGGGGACCAGGGCAGCAGGTCCAATAAGGCCTCCTGAATCGAAGGGAATGCGGAATGGCAGGAGTACAGTTTTCAGAAGAATGATTCCCAATTTTCTAGGGAAACAAGGAGTCAAGGGAAGAAATATCTCCAGGAGAGTGGCTTGCGATCAGTTTCCAGAATCCTGTCGAGATCTTCTCCTTGGATGACTGTATTATCTTATTCCACAGGACTTTCATAGCCTTGCTCTTCTTTACAGCTATCAGTTCTTTATATGACTTCTTTGAGCATGAAAGATGGTATTGTGCACACAAAGTATTAGAGCCCACAGAATTCTTATAGACATGATAGGCTGAATTTAGATCTCTTCTTGCCTCATGGCACTCTTTGTCAAACCAGGACTTGGAGAGGTTATTGGCTCTCTGAAATTGGGCAGTGGCATCATGAACCAATAATGGTTTTAGAAGTTAAAGAAGATGATCAAAGGGAATCAGTGGGTTCCAATCATGTGAAGCATCCATGATAAATGTTCTTTTCAAACAAGCATCCTCTCCCTCCAAAACTTCCCTCACCCCATCAACTTGTATTTACACTCTGTCCCACAGATTTTTTTTAGGTCAATATGGGTACCAACATTTTCACTTAAATCATGTGTGTTCTCATAATAATAATCAATATGGGTACCAATATTTTCACATAAATCATGTGTGTTCTCATAATAATAATGGAATAGCCATTGATTCATTTTTAAATATTAATACAATCAGCAAATGAATACAAAAAGAGGTGTTATCGCAGAGATATATCAGATTTTGCAAGCCTTAGAAAAAGATAGACTTCATAACTACCAAACTAAATAGCAACAACTGAGGAACAACTTCTCCAATGAGGAGAAAGGAGATTGTAAGCTGCTCTGAGACTCTGATTCAGAGAAAAGGGTGAGGTATAAATCTATGGTCTTCTTCTTCTATAATCTCATTAAAATTACAAATGTTTAAAATAATGATAGTTTGGTACCTTACCTTACCTCCTCTTACAATTATCTTATGTAGATAAAACAACAAATCCCTAATAAATATTGCAAACAGATTGGCTCATATATTCATTGCTGGAATGACCTAAAATCCAACCTTTTTGGTTAAAGGTCATTGAGTGTATAGAAATCATGGAAGGACAAAAATTACTTTCTCACTTGTAGATTACCTTCCCACTTGTAGATTATTTGAAAAAATACCTTCTCACTCTCTCAATTGCTTCTGACTAGTAGGGCTCTCAAATCAAGAGTGAGGCAGAGGTGGCTTTCCCCCCACTTGGGCATCAAGCAATGTCTTTGTGACCTCATTGGGCACCATAGCAACTGGCCTAGTGGACATTCTGTTAGGGTAAAATGCAGACCTCATTTTGGGCAGAAGCTCACAGGAGCTCTAAATTTTATTGTGCTCTTTCTTTCTTACTATTCCTCCCCCCCCACTCCCCCCAATGCTTACTTCTGGCCTTCATTGTTCAACCCCCCTGGGAGAATTTTGCTGAACTCTAACATTTGACAAACTATCTGATATTTTCCCCACAAAAAATGGGAAAATAACCAAAATATCTAAAACAGACAGATGGGAATCTTCATCATGCCCTGTGACCACCTAGGAGAAAGTAATTTGAAATGTATGATGGGAGCAATGTTCCCTCTAAGCTGCAGCGTCTTGTGAGCAAAAATTCTACTTTATGGGCTACTGGTATTAAAGCAATCTGTTTACTGGCATTAAAGTTGTGAGCTACTGCATAAATTATTGTGCTCTGGGGCCATTTTTCCTGAACTAAGACAAAAATGTGTTGGAGGTTAAAAATCTGTGAGCTAGCTCATGCTAACTCAGCTTAGAGGGAACACTGGATGGGAGTAAGGTTTTATTATGACCATTATAATTCAAGAGGCATTTGAAGGTAGCTGCTGAGCTGATATAATTTAGTACACTTTTTGGTGATGTCAGGGGGTGTGTGCCACAGGCAAATTAGTTGCACTAATGAGCTCCGGCACCTCTTTTTCTACAAAATGACACCTGGTAAAATGTAACTGCAGCAGAGATAAATTAACACAGCAAAGTAATTGTATTAACTTTAAAAAGATACTTTACTTTCTAATAAAGGGTTTACTGGGCATTGGAGAAAAACAATGATGCAGGAAAGTGGAAATCCGAACACAGTCCAACTTTAGAATTACAGTATACTAAATGTTGGAACTTATATATCAAAGATGGCCAAACTTACTTAACATAAGAACCACATAGAATAAACAACAGATGTTTGAGAGCCACAAGACAAGGAAGGAAGGAAGGAAGGAAGGAAGGAAGGAAGGAAGGAAGGAAGGAAGGAAGGAAGGAAGGAAGGAAGGAAGGAAGGAAGGAAGGAAGGAAGGAAGGAAGGAAGGAAGGAAGGAATTTTCACTAAGCAGAAATTTTGGTACAACCACCCCAGATCCCTTAAAATTCTTTCTTGGAAGTTTCGTACGGAGATTGCAGTCAGGCAATTCATTTTATAAAAGACCCTGCAGGGAACGTCCACTCATCACCCTCTAAAATTCGTCAAGTCTTTCAGAATTTCTTTCAAACTCTATATGCCTCTGATAACCTGGATCTATCTTCAATTAATAAGTTTCTTAATCAGCCCAACATCGTTAAAAGGATAGACCCAAAACACAAATCCTTTGCTAACTCTGTGATTACGCTTTTAGAGGTAACGACGGCTTTTAAAAATGCAAAAATCAATAAGTCTCCAGGTCGAGATGGATTTCCATCTGAATTCTACAAGAAATTTGCTCAAAGCATACTTCCACACTTCACAGAGCTCTGTAACCATACTTTAGATTCTGGTACCCTTCCTGAAAGTTGGACACTGGTCAAAATCATACTGCTTCCCAAGAAAGAGAAGGACCCCCTAAACCTGAAATCTTTTCGTCCCATTTCTCTCCTCAATACAGATTATAAGTTCTTTACATCCATTTTGACCACCAGACTTAACCACTTTATTGGCCAATACATACGAGAATCAGACTGGTTTCATACCCCAAAGGCAAATAACCAACAATAGAAGACAGGTCCTAAACCTTATTCAATACGGCAAATATCAAACCAATGAATCCTGTATTTTAGCCTTAGATGTGAAAAAGGCCTTTGATAGGGTTGAACCTAAGTATCTTTCAGCAGTCCTACAAGCAATGGGATTTGGCCCAAAATTCCTCTCCACTATCGAGGCACTCTACTCTTTCCCAAAGGCCCTTCTCAACATTAATGATATCTCAACTCCGGACTTTGCTGTTTCCCGAGCAACACACCAGGGATGTCCCCTCTCTCAGTTACTATTTGCTATCACCATTGAGCCACTAGCCAATTGCATCAGACACTCTCCCTCAATTCCTGGATTTCATATTGCCCAAACAGAATACAAAGTAAGCCTATTTGCAGATGACATGATCCTCTTCCTACAGCAGCCTCTTTCAACACTACAGACCCTGACCCCACTCTTTGCCGAATTGCATCAGGTCTCAGTCTTATCCTTCAAACTTTCTAATTCCTTGATCTATCCCATCAATATATCTCCTCTCCTGCAAAGACAGTTGCAAGCTGTCTATTCATACCGTTGGGTCACTAACGTTTGGTCATACCTTGAGATCTCCATCCCCTTAGACTTAAAGGACCTGATTAAGGTTAATTACATGGCCATGTACCACCAAATCCAGCTAACTCTCCAGTCCTGGAACTTCCTAGCTCTATCGTGGCTAGATAGACTAAACACTATTAAAACTTTTATTTTTCCTAAATTCCTTTATTTATTCCGGGCTCTTCCAATTGCTATTCCAACAAATCTAATGCATAAGTGGCAAGTGCTCCTAAATAATTTCATTTGGAGCAACAAAGCCCATGGAT
This sequence comes from Heteronotia binoei, assembly GCF_032191835.1. Taxonomy (NCBI): domain Eukaryota; kingdom Metazoa; phylum Chordata; class Lepidosauria; order Squamata; family Gekkonidae; genus Heteronotia; species Heteronotia binoei. The sequence goes on along the minus strand of NC_083224.1, from coordinate 175,272,078 downwards.
ACCATCAAGAGGCCAAAGAAAAAAGGACTGGCAGCTCTGGATCTCTACCTATACTATAAGGCTTCGGTGCTCGCCTCCATGGCTAAAATACTTTATTCTCATCCTTGCCCACTATGGGTACACATTGAGGAAGCACATATTACATCCTTGAAATATTTTGAATTCATTTGGCGTAAGAAAAAAGACAGACCAGGCTAGCAAATTATTAACCCATTAATGCAAGCTCTACTCACTGTCTGGGATCAGGTCCGGTCAGATCTGGCTCCTGACCTGTCTCCCATCTCCTCTTTTATAGGACAACCATGGTTTCCCCCAGCACAGCATCCACCCTCATTTCCTATCTGGAGAATGAGCTTTATGGTTTATATTTTTCAACTTTTCTCTAAAAATAAACTGCTAACTAAAGCATAATTAGAAGATAAAACAGGTACCAAAATCCCTTGGTTTGAATATTTGCAGTTATGCCGCATCTTGAACAGTGTCCCTTACCGCGAGTCTATGCAATGCCCTCAAACAGATTTTGAGTATCTTTTTACCAGATCCCATCCCAAGTCTAAAGGTCTTATCTCTAAAATTTATAATATATTGATGTCCAAGGTTTGCAGTACCCTACCTTCCTATTGTAATTGCTGGCATCAAGAAAGTAAAGTTCTTTTATCCGCTTCGCAATGAGACTATATTTGGGAGACACGCTTTTCACACCAACTCTATCAATACCCTTCAACAAAATTACAAATTAATGTCATGATGGTACCGCACGCCACATCATTTTGCCTGGATAGATCCTCTCTATTCCCCTATCTGCTGGCGAAATTGTGGCACTGTTGCATCACCCATCCATTGTTGATGGGGGTGTCCAGTAATTCAAACCTTCTGGAATAAGATTCCGCCCTTAGTTGACAACATTTCTGGTGTAAAGGTTCCTCGGCAGATGGAAGTAACTCTCCTGAATAACTGGCAATCAGTAGAGGCACCACCCTCTAAAGTTTCACTACTTATCTCTCTCATAACAGCGGCAAAAACTATTATAGTTCAAAACTGGAAAGCCTCTAGCACTTTGAACACTGATAGTTGGCTGCTTAAGATCTGGGAATACATCACCTTAGAAAAAATTATGGCTGAATTAGACTCACACGATCCGATAAAAGCTGCTCAAAAATTTTATGAGAAATGGTATCCAGTTTTAGACAAGATCGATGTAGATGCATTGTATATCGAATCAGTCAACAAATGTGTAATACGTAAGGCCATTATATTGTCTTGATTTATAAGTGAATGCCTCCTTTTCATAAGTACTGAAAAGTTTATTGTACATGTATTTGAGAATATTTTGCTGTACAAAGTATTAATGTTTGAATTGAATATGTTTGTAATAAAAGAATAAAAATTGTTTTTTAAAAAAGAAACGGTGTGGGGGGAGAGGGAGGGAAATGTCTGCTGGACCATAGGGTATAATGGAGAATCAATCCTGGGGTATCTGGGGCTCTGGAGGGGTGGTTTTTTGAGGTAGAGGTACCAAATTCTCAGCGTAGCATCTGATGAGTCTCCTCCAAATGCTCGCCAAGTTTCAAAAATATTGGACCAGGGGGTCTAATTTTATTAACCTCCATTATTTCTAATGTAGGGAAGACATTAAAAAGGTATGTGGTCGCCTTAAATGTGATGGCCAGAACTTCCTTTGGAGTTCAATTGTGCTTGTCACAACTTTGCGTATGGCTTCACCCCAATGTCTCCTGACTCCACCCCCAAAGTCCCCAGATATTTCTTGAATTGGCAACCCTAAACTAACAGTAAAACAGAGATGTCATATTAAAATGTATAAACAACTGAATCACTAGAACTGCTTAAGGACTACTCCACGTAGCCAGTCACATCTATTCAGACTGGTGATGGTTGTCCCAGGTTTTCTAACATAACATATTTTATAGGCTGGCTTGCAGAGATTCTTCTTTAACTGAAGATGACAAAAAGTAAACCTTCTATGGTATTTCCAACCACAGTACTATACAACTTCTGTAAAAAGATAAAGGTAGTTCCCTGTGCAAGCACCAGTCATTTCCAACACTGGGGTGACATCACATCACGACATCTTCATGGCAAACTTTTTATGGGGTGGTTTCCCATTACCTTCCCCTGTCATCTACACTTTCTCCACGCTGTGGGTCAAAATGAAGGTGAGTACAATAGTAATAGCATTTTGGCCTGGAACAGGTTAATAAGAGCACAACATTTTCCTGTTTGGATTTCCAAAATATTATTCTGGAGTGCCTTTAACACACCTCACAGTTTTTGGCGATACTGTTATTTGCTTAAGCCCGTTCTGGCCTGTTCCGGGGTGTTCCGGAGGCATATTGGCCCGGAATGGGCTAATAAAGATGTGTGAATTCTGCTTTTTCATTTCTAGAATGTTGTTCTTGCGTGTCTGTGATGCATCCCAGTGTTTTTCGTGCCAGCCTAGATTGTTTCATGCCCATTCCAGTCTGCTCCAGAAGGTGTTGCAGAGGCATTTTGGCCCTGAACGAGCTAATAAAGATGCGTGAGTTCCACTTTTTCTTTTCTAGAATGTTGTTCTTGAGTGTCTGTGATCCATCCAAGTGCTTTTTGTGGCAGCCTAGGTTGTTTCATGCCTGTTCCGGCCTGTTCCAGGGTGTTCCTGAGGCATTTTGGCCCAGAATGGGCTAAAAAAGATTTGTGAGTTCCACTCTTTCTTTTCTAGAATGTGGTTCGGGCCTGTTTGGGGGTGTTCTAGAGTCATTTTGGCTTGGAACGAGGTAATACAGACATGTGAGTTCCACTTTTTTTCTAGAATATTGTTCTTGAGTGTCTGTGATGCATCCCAGTGTTTTTTGTGGCAGCTCAGGTTGCTTGATGCCCATTCCAGCCTGTTACGGAGGCATTTTGGGAACGGGGTAATAAAGATGTGTGAGTTCCACCTTTTCTTTTCTAGAATATTGTTCTGGAGGGTTTGTGATGCATCTCAGTGTTGTTTGTGGCAGCCTGGGTTATTTCATGCCCATTCCAGCCTGTTCCGGGGTGTTCAGGAGGTGTTTTGGCCCAGAACGGGGTAATAAAGACTTGTGAGTTCCACTTTTTCTTTTCTAGAATATGGTTCTCGAGTGTCTGTGATGCATCCCAGTGTTTTTTGTGGTACCCCAGGTTGTCTGATGGCCGTTCCGGCGGCATTATGGCCCAGAACGGGGTAATAAAAATGTGTGAGTTTCGCTTTTTCTTTTCTAAAATATTGTTCTTGAGTGTCTGTGAGGCATCCCAGTGTTTTTTTGTGGCAGCTCAGGTTGTTTTATGCCCATTTCGGCCTGTTCCAGTGGCATTTTGGCCCAGAACAGGCTGATAAAGATGTGTGTGTTTCTTTTCTAGAATATTGTTCTCAAGTGTCTGTGATGCATCCTAGTGGTTTTTTTTTTTTTTTTTTTTGTGACAGTCCACCTTGTTTTATGCTGGTTCCGGATCATTTTGGCAAGGAACCCGCGAATAAAGATGTGTGAGTTCCACTTTTTCTTTTCTAGAATATTGTTCTTGAGTGTCTGTGATGTATTCCAGTGTCTTTTGTGACAGTCTACCTTGTTTTATTCCCGTTCAGGCTTTTACCCTGTCCCTTTTGGATCTGTACAATGCTTGGAGACCGAAGCCAGCTGATGGTTTCCTAAGAGCTGTTATGGCGCTATCCGGGCCCCGCACTATCGTCCCCCGAGTGCTCAACCTGGGCGCCGGCATGCGCGCTGGGTTTGCGTGTGTTGCAATCTACCCGCGTGGCGTGCATCAGCCAGCTCTGAGTCATCACGGCGCATGCCAGAGCAAACCCAGTGAGTCGTTAAGGCGGAGCCCTCTCTTATTTGGCCGTGACACGCGAGCAACGCCAACCCACCTCCCTTTGCAATGAGCGGGTCGTTGCCGTTTGGGAGCGCCGCCTCTCGTGACCGAAGGGGCGGCGCAGAAGGCAGACCGGGTTAGAGGCCGCCGGGGAAGTGAGATCATCGTGCCGGCTGACACTGGCCAAGGGAGCACCGTTCCGGGAAGCAGGATTGCCGTGTATGTTGCTGCTGCACCTTCTGGTTCATTCGCACAAACACGCGGGGAAGGCTCCCCGGGCTATGGCGCGCTGGCTGCGGGCTGCTCCCGCGCCTTGGCTGTGTGGCTGCCTCTGCTTGGTCTTCCTGGCTGCCCAAGCTCACGCCAGGCAAGCGAGGCCTTGGGAGCGCGGCGAAGAGGCCGCCGGCTCAGCCCTGCTGGGTGTCCGGCCCTACCAGCGGCTGCAGGAGCACCTGGGCACCGTCAGCGCCCTTTCCAAGCGCTACTGGCGCCTCCTGGCCTGCAGGATGTGGCAGGAGGAGTGCGAAGGAAAGGAGGAGGAGGAAGAGGAAGAAGAAGAGGAGGAGGGAGTGGCGGTGATAACGGAGGAGGAAGACAAGGGCAAGGCAGCCCTGGAAACACAAGGTTGGAAGAGCAAGGGGGGGTTGGGCGGGGAGTTGCTTCTCCTTTTCACGAGACTGCATATTCACACGTTATCCTTTTAAAGCCGTAGAGCAGGGGTGACTGAACTGGCTTAATGTAAGAGCCGCATACACTAAAATGTCAGATGTTTGAGAGCCTCAAGACATGAAAGTCAGAAGTATGAGAGCCACAAGGCAGGAAGGCAGGCAAATAGGTGGGAGGGGGAAAGAAAGCAACTTTAACTGTAAATGCATTTCCCAAGGAGGCAGCTTGCTTGGCTTGGAGAAGTGATTTAAAGAGAGAAATGCCTTCTCCAAGCTGGCTGACGGGATGGTGGGAGCTTCAAGAGCCACACAATATGTGTGAAAGAGCCACATGTGGCCCCCGAGCCATAGTTTGGCGACCCGTCATAGAATCTCCCCTGCTGCAGGAGGAGATTCCAGACTGCTTTATGGCATCTTGTGGGATTTACTGAGGAATACCAGAGCTTGTTTTGCCCCCCCCCCCCCGCTCTTTTCCGGTATGGTTTGAACCATTAGAAAATCCGCTGTACACCTGTTGCAGAAGGAGGCACTATCATGCCCCAGTGGTAAAATGGGATTAGTGGGTGGGGAGAGTCACAGTTTTTGATGCAAATATTCTTTGCAAACAAAAAGTCTAGCCCTTCAGAGCAAGCAAGTTTCCAGCCTTTGCATGCCATGCCCTGCAAGTTTTCCCATGGGGGGATTATTATTTATGTTGAGGAATCTTTACTAGAAAACACGTAGTAATCTGAAGTGGTACAATCCACTCCTGCCTCAGAGCTCCTCCTGTAGGTTTGGATCCCTAGCTTGAAGCTATGGGGGACAGGTACCTCCCTTGCTTTGGTTAATAGGGTTTAGTCTGTTGCAGCACAAACTACATGTATTCCACCAAGTAGCTTTCTTGATGCAGAGCACACTTCAACAGAGGCATGGTTTGGAGGCAGAGGGAAGTACACACGGACATTTAAAGCTATTTTACAATGTTGCCTCCTTACTGTGTAGTATGTTTTGGTTTGCTCTGTGCTTTCTGCATAAAATACCACGCTGGACATTTTAATAGAAAGGAGATAAATCAAATAAGTTCGCCTTTGAGGACAGGTCTGCAGAAACAGACCAAGGTGTTCCAAACTACAACTACAATGCAACTGATCTTAGTTATTTTAATATAGGCCCGGGCTTAAGGATGGCCTTTTCATGAGGCTGGTTTAGTTACTATTAGGGCTTTTCTTGTAGAAAAAGCCAAGCAGGAACTTATTTTCATATTAGGCCACACCCCTGATGCCACCATTGTTTCACACAGGGCTTTTTTGTAGAAAAGCTCAGCATGAGCTCATTTGCATATGAGGCCCACACTCCCTGATGCCATGCCAGAACTGCATTCCTGTGCGTTCCAACTCAAAAAAAGCCCTGGTTACTATTAAAGGTACAGTTGATTGGAACTCCTCACCCACAACTAAGCATTGATACAGCCTTTCCCCCGTCCCTCTCATGATCTGCCTAAGTTGACAGAATCCAGTGTTATGCTTAAAGGTACATGATGTACATTCACAAAACTGTATGAACCATAGGAAACATATGCAATATGATCTGTAACAAGGCACTTTTCCTAAACCTATACATAGAGGCTGTAAAGTCTTCCAAAAGTCTTCCAAAAGGGGTGTACAAAAGTATGTTTAAAAATCCATCAATTTCACCAGACCTTTTTGATTTAATTTCAACCAGTTCTGGTCCAACTTTCTGGGGCAACAGAAAACAATTCTGCACCATCCTCTCTATGACATCCTTTCATGTACTTAAAGATCGTACTCATGACAATCATTACATTCACTGGCCGTTAATTCCACATTTTAATAATTCATGGGCTAAATAAATATCCCTTTTGTTCTTTTTTGTGTGTGTCTGTCCTGAATCTGAAATAATTCAATACCAATTTTTAAAAGATTTTTGAAGGTGTAGGAGAGAGGAACATATAGGACCAGTCTTCATTCATGAGTGAAAGGATGGCTCGAGTTTTTCAACATTGGGTTGACTTTCTTCTAGGGTGGCGCATGACTATCATGAGTGAGATCCTCTCCAGCTGGTACTGCTCTTTCGGCAGATGTTGCGCAACTGGAGACTGCAGGGTGGCCAACAACATTTCAGGTAAAGATGCTCTCCAGAAAGCTAGTAGAAAAGTCCCTGCCCTGCTTCCGCCACACGATGCTGTCCTAGCTTAAATCCAAGGGTCATTTTCTAGAAAAAGAGGTGCTGGAGCTCATTAGCATAACTAATTTACATATGCCACACACCCCTGACATCACCAGAAGGTGTACTAAATTATATCAGCTCAGAATCTACCTTAAAATGCTTCTTTAATTATAATTGTCATAGTAAAACCTTACTCCCATCATGGTTTTTAAATTACTTTCTCCTATGTGGCCACAGTGGCATGATGAAGATTTCCATCTGTCTGCTTTATACGATTTGGCTATTTTCTCAATTTTTTGTGGGGGGAAATATTAGAAAGTTTGTCAAATCTTAGATTTCAGCAAAATTCTCACAGGGAGTTTGAACAATTGAGCCCAGAAGCAAGTATTTGGCGGGGGGGGGGCGGGGGGAGAAAGAGCACAATAAAAATTATAGGTTCCAGAACTCTGCGTCTGTGAGCTTCTGCCCAAAATGAGGTCTGTTAGATCCAAGAGAGTTAGCCCCATTAAAAGTTGGGTAAAGCTACTTAAGATACCTCTATAATGTGATTTCTCCCACAGCCATGAGAATATAGCTAAAACTGATTGTGACTAAGACCCATCAGAATCGACAGTGCAAGTTAGTTACAGATAACTTATTCCATTGCTGCCAGATTAGTTTGGCTAGCTTTAATTGGATTAGGGCCAAGAGGAAATGGCAGAGACTCTCAGAGGTCAAATCCCATCAAGAGCTGGCCCGTCTATTATAACTTGGGCACAGATCCCTTTTTCATGCGCCAAGTAAACTACAGTAACATGATATTAGATGGGACTGTGCATTGTGTGTTCTACACACAGCGAAATAAAGTTCTGCACAAGTGTAATCTGTATTTGGCAACAAGAGAAGCTGGATTCGGCAATTTGTAGGACTTAATGCAAGTTTCAAACACGGCCCTTACCAATGAAGATCTCATTGACAGTGCAGATAATAAAATGTTGTTTTGCTGGCAGCTACAGTTCCAGTATTTCGTTTGTTCCTTCTCATCCCTCTTTCACAGTGTGTTTTTAAAATTACCTTTTCCCCCCCTACATTTTGAGCTCCCTCTGTGTGTTTGGCAGCCATTTTGTGGTTGTGCCCACCATTCTGCGTCAGAATTCCGAAGGTGCCCACAGATACAAAAAAGTTGGGGGACTTTACAGAAAGTCTTATTTAGCCCTTCTTCTGATATCTGAGACAACTCTAAACGTACCTTCCTATCCATAAGGGTTAGAAACTTGCTTCTTAAAATTATTTTTTTTTAAGCTGGGGGAATATATAACTAACACTTTATTTTAGGGCTATTCATTCTTTCCCTTGTTTCCACATCATTTGCCCAGCTCTGATTTTGGGGAACAAACTCCCAAAAGCGAAGTCTTTTCTTCACTGTGGTGTTCTCTCTGTGTACAGTATGCATAGAGTGTTTCTGCTCTTTTGGATAGGATTGGAGCTGGATCTTAGCAGGCGACTTCATGGACAACACTTGGCGAAAGATGTTGTTGTGAAAGCAATCCAAGGCTTCCTGGAGACACCCCAGCCAGAAAAAGCCCTGGCTCTTTCCTTCCATGGCTGGTCTGGTACTGGCAAGAATTTTGTGGCCCGGCTAATAGCAGAACACCTTTACCGTGATGGCCTCAAGAGTGAATGTGTCAAAGTCTTCATCTCACTATTCCACTTCCCACATCCAACATACATGGACTTGTACAAGGTGAGATGTCTCTTCCTGTGAGGCAAATTGAGAAGGGTGGGAACAGAGGAGAACCAGTGCTGAGTGAGAATCTTAACATTTTGCAACTGTTATCACAGTTCAGTAGTAGAATCTTGGCCTTCCTGTATCTAATACAACATAAGCACCTTCAGTTCCACTCATTCTCCCTTCCCTTGCTGGTCTCCGTGACTCTCATATAAAGTGGCCAGATGATGGGAGGGGGGGCGTTTCAGCTGGGAGCAGAAAGCATACTGGACAAACGTCCCTCTCCAACACTCCTCCCTTCCCAGCAGCCAGTTGTGGGGGGCAGAGCTTTGGAGCCGAATGTGCAGTTCACATAATTTCTACTCCAGGATCAGGCCCCCTCCCTTCCAAGATTACTTGGCTGGTGGTGTCAGAGGAGGCTTGGAGCAGACAGTGTGCAGGAGACCCAATTTAGTATTTATGGTGGACTAATCTAGGAGAACTGGGTTTGGTTCCCCACTCGACATTCTGCTGCTGGGTCAGTCATAGTTCAGAGCTGTTCTCTCAAGAGTGGTTCTCACAAAGCCTCATGGGGTCTCTATTGAGGGGAGAGAAAGAGAAGGAGATTGTGAGGCACTCTTGAGTGAAGAAAGGGATATAAGTACAATCTCTTCTTCTTCCTGCTCGAAACCAACTTTGGTCAGATTTTTGCCAAGATCACACAACACATATGAGACTTGTGAGATCTCATTCCGCATTTTCTGTTTGAGTTGCACATCATTCCTTTGTTTTGAGATTTTTGAAAATCCCCTCCATGTATTTTTTTTTAAATGTTCCAGGTTTTTTGTGCTAACTTGGGCATTCCACATTTGCAGAAACTTCTTACTGTACCTGGCCAATATGCAGATTTTTTAAAAACTGCACTCTGGAGCCATGTTCACAATTAAATATATAGATTCAGTCTTGCTACCTGCTGCTTCTGCGCTGCTCTATATATCATTTTCTGCTTTGTGACTCACACCAGTTCCGTCTGTCTGCCCAGGTCCAACTAGCAAAGCAGATCAGCGAGACGGTGCAGTTATGTCAGCAGTCTCTCTTCATCTTTGATGAGGTAGAAAAACTTCATGTCGGCCTCCTAGATGCCATCAAACCCTATCTGGATCACTATGACAGCGTTGATACAGTGGATTACCGCCGGTCCATCTTTTTGTTCCTGAGGTAAACTTTTGTTAAAGGATAAGGTCGTAGAAGGGGTTAGAAGTCTGACTGGTTGAGAAAGAAGCAGCATCTTAAGAGAAATCTAGATACAATGACAACATCTTTTGAAGTAAAAAACATACTTGATACTTCAAAACCTCATATTATGTATACCAGCCCCATACTAGCACACTTACGGGTATATGGATTTCCAAGTAAATTCTCGTTGTATTTGAATCTTTCATCTTGGTATGGTTCTGTAAAAGAAAGTATTAATCTATAGTGTTGTTTTAAAAAGACATTGAGATCATGTGTTAGATTAGGGATTCCCAATCTTTTTGAGCCTGTGGGCATATTTGAAATTTTGATAGGGCACCCAAAAATGGGTGCTGCAGGAGGCAGAGCCTAATCTAAGATGGCTGCTTGAACCAAATGCACTATCTTTCTTCTTGCTTTGCAAGATAATTGCTTGGCAATCTTGCTGAATACATGAAAAGACAGGAGAAAGAGAAAGGGCAATGAAAGGAAAGGCTGAGTGGGTAATGGGGAATGGAACCACATAGTAACTAAGGAAAATCCAGGTGTTCGCCAGTTCTGATGCACCAGGGACTGCAACGACTACAGCCACAGAAAACCCTTTCATTGGAATTGGCAGCGAATAGCAAGCCCTTCCTTTTGATGGGCCTGCTCGCTTTCTGAAACCCAAGCAGGCACCTGGGGAAGTATTGGCAGACTCCATGCTACCCATAGGCACCAAGTTGAGGGGACCCTGGGGTCAGATCATGTGGAGCATTTCTGCAAATTGGGGGAGAGGTTAGCAATTTCCCCATCCTGCTGCAGGCTTCCAGCTACTCACTTGTGCTGTTCCTGGAGGTCCCCTGCCCCCTGAGGCAGCATTTTGGGGGTCACTTTGGGCTGAAGTGGGAAGGTAGCCAAGGGAGACCCATATCACTAAGATCCAAGCTCATGTAAACCTTGAAAATTTGACTATTTAGTGAGTTGGGTCCTGTGGATCCATTCTTTTCCTGACACGAGGGCTGTGATCACACACTAAATAATGCAGTTTCAATCCACTTGTATTGTAGTTTAGAACTGGATTTTGCTAGTTCACACAGCAAAATTCAGTTGGAAAGTGCATCGAAAGTGGGTTGATCACAGCCCAGGTGACTTTCTCTCACAAGAGCCTTTTTCCTCAGGTGAAGATGCTCTTTATCAGGGAAGTCCTCACTTGAGGTCAAACCCTGAATATATCTAGTACAAGTCACTTTTATAATAAACGGAGCAATTGTGTTAGGGAATTGTGTTTTTATAAGCATTTTCATTCTTCTGGATTCTATTACATGAAGTCTTTCAGATTCCTGTAGTTGTGTGTTGGATTCCACGTTCTGCACAAACTGTCCCCATCCAATTTTCCTGTTTGTCTTGCTCAATTCACCTATACTCTCCCCTCCACCCCAGCACCTCACCCTTTGGTATTGCTGGGATCCCTGCCAATTCTCTTGCCCTTTTGCTGACTTTTCGATGGGTTGGAATAAGGCCAAGTCTCCCCCACAGCCCAAGCCATCTCCTGCAAACATGCAGCCGAATGTTCCAGGATGTCCAAAGCCTTGACATGAGCCTTCTACTGAATGCAGAGCAGCGTTGACCCAGGCCTCAAGAGCCTGCCATCTCCCCCTGGCTGGTGGAAGCCTTGCTGTCCCATCACCTGTTCTTCCACACTGACAGCTTTTTCCTATACCCTTTTCATGACTCGTTGCGATCAGACTGGGGATGTGGCATATTAAAAGGAGGATGTGAGGATCTGATCACTAAGCGGCCTTTAGGAAGCTCTCGGCCCAGTCTTATTTTACAAAGTTGCTGTATCAGCATTGCAAGCTTCCATGTCTTTTGCAGGCTGATCCAGGTAGGCAGCCCTGTTGGTCTGAAGCAGTAGAACAGATTTTGAGTCCAGGTGGGCACCTTTAAGACCAACAAAAGTTTATTCAAAGTATGTGTTTTCGTGTGCACGCACACTTCTTCAGAGACATAGAACTGGAAGTCAAAATATATACATGAAACATTATCTTCCATTTCTCTGTATCTGCAGAAGTGTGCGTGCACACAAAAATGCATACTTTGAATATACCTTTGTTGGTCTCAAAGGTGTCACTGGATTCAAAATCTTTTTTTGCAGGCTGGCGCCACATTTCCCCTGCCCACCTCCACCATTTTATTTTTGATGTAAGGTTTTTTGCTTGTTTTTCTAAGCTGTAAGTTGATCCAAAGAAATCAGGCAGCTTCCCTGGAGAGGTGGCACATTTATTTCCCCCCTGAAATAAATAAATAATTTTTGCTCTTCTCATCTCTGCTTTTCAGTAACACTGGAGGCAACATCATAAACGAAGTTGCCTTAGACTTCTGGCGGGCTGGTCGAGCCCGAGAGGAAATCACCATGGAGTATTTGGAACACTACCTAAGGACGGAGCTGCTGGATTCTGCAGGTGACTAAGAAAAAATATATTTAAAAGCTGATCAGTCAGACTGAGAAGAAAAAAAGAGAGCTGGCTGTTCCATGTCACTTTAAGAAGCAGGTTAAAAACTGAAACAAATTGACCAACTGAAGGCATCTTGAACTGTATGAGTACCAGTTGCATAATAATAATAATAACAGTATTTTCCTGGACCAAAATGGAATACTGGGTAAATTAACTGAAGTACATTGAAGGCATCTTGAACCATATGGGTACTAACTGCATAATAATAACAACTGTATTTTCCTGGACTGATAGCAGGTAATAGAACAAAGCAGTAGAAATTAACTGAGATACATTGACTGACAGGAAAAAACAGGGCCTCAGCCTTAATAATATTTTCTTGGAACACAGCAGGGTGGAAGAAGAAAGCTGGTGACTGTGACTCCATAGACGAGGTACCTCACAGGTGTTCCTCATGCACTATTGCAGCTCCAGCGTTTGGGGGGCAGAAGATCATTTCTCACTTTGCCAAGAGAAAAGAAAGTGACACATTTTTCACACAGCATTGCAAATCTGGATCAAGCCACTAATGTGAAACACACGCAGGGCTGTAGCAGGAACTCCTTTGCATATTGGTCTACACACCCCTGATGTAGCCAATCCTCCAAGAGCTTGCAGGACTCTTCTTACAGGGCCTACTGTAAGCTCATGGAGGATTGGCTACATCAGGGGCGTGTGGCCTAATATGCAAAGGAGTTCCTGCTACAAAAAAAAGCCCTGAGCACATGTTTTAAATCATACCCTGTTTCACACATCATTTTCTTCTGCATAGATGTTAATGCTTGACAGCAGGCCAGGACTGGCTGTGATTCCCTGTCAGGCAAACATGACTCCGTTCAGGGCCTTTTTTGTAGAAAAAGCCTAGCAGGAATTCATTTGCATATTAGGCCACACCCCCTGATGCTGAGCCAGCTGGGACTGTGTTCCTGTGCCTCTTTAAGCACAAAGTGCCGTTGCTGCCACAGCCTTAGGTGGACATATTCTGCTCACGTGCCCCACCTTATATACAGCTTTGTAGCATCTTACGTTATTACATGTCCTTATGCCATTCCACTCCTTTTGTACCCCAGAACTGTTCAGTATTGTGGAAACACAGCTTTGAACAAAGCATGCAAAAATATTACTAGAACATCAAATTTGGCTTCTTTGGCAAGGAATAACTGCAAAGACGTATAGCCTATATCATATGTGCTTTGTGCTGTTTTCAGATGAGGATTCTGCCCACAACCGCCTTCTGGAAGAGAACCTCATTGACTTCTTGGTACCTTTCCTGCCCCTGGAGTATCGCCATGTGAAGCTATGTGCTCGGGATGCTTTCCTGGCCCGAGAGCTGCAGTTCACTGAGGAGGCACTAGACGAGGTTGCAAGGATGATGGTATTTGTCCCCAAAGAAGAGAAGCTCTTCTCTGCCCAAGGGTGCAAATCGGTCTCCCAGCGCATCAACTACTTCCTGCCCTGACTGTGACCAGGTTTCACTGCACACAAATGTTGCAATGTGGCCAGTTCTGCTTCCTCTTGCACAAGGGCTAGCTAATGTGCATTGCACTATGACTGGGTATTAAATCCTCCTGTGACGGGGGTGCTGCCAGGTTGGCCAAAGCTGATATGAGCTGCTTTGGTTGCAAGATGCCACTGAAGAACTTTCATCAGAAAGAAAAAAGTGGAGGAGTTTTCAACAAATATACAACTATGCAGCTAAAATCTACATTAATGGTGCTGTTGAAGAGAGAGACAAGTACAATTTTGAAGGATCACAGAATTGTTACTGGGGGGCCATCCCTTCTCATTTGCTGAGGAAGGGGCAGAGGTTGATCTTGAAGGGGGAGAAAACTCTTAAAGAGAAGCAAGATTTGGCTTGGAAGTTGCCATTTCTTTGAGTAACTTTTGTCCTAAGGCTGCAATTGTCTCCTCTTTAGAAACTAGATGGGGCTAGAATATTTTCTAGCGATGCCATGGACATTGGATGGAGATCATCAGCTAAGAATGAGGTAGCCTGCACTTTATTGGTTCGATACTCATTTTTTAAAAAAAGTGATAGGTTCCAGTTTCTTAATGCATTTTGGGACTGTGGGGAGAAGGAGTCGTGCATTCACAACTGGGGAACCTGTGGCCAGTTGCTTATGTGAACACGAAGTTGCCCTATGCCAAATCAGACCACTGATTGATCCAGGTCAGTATCATCTACTGTGAGTGGCAGCAGCATTCCCGAATCTCTGGTAGCAGCCTTTCTCATCCCTTTCTCCATTCTCTTAACTGGGAATGCCAGGGATTGAACCTGGGACCTTCTGCATGCAAAGCAGATGCTCTACCACTAAGCCATGCCCCCTCCCCCGTTTTTTTCCCCAGCATGCATAAATGCCATAAGGAACTCAAATGTGCAATGGATTTAAAGCTGGGTTTCCATGCTGGGGAGTTCACAGTATGTACATGCAATCAGTGACCAAAGTCAAAATTGCGTGCCCTGGTACAACGATGCACTTCCAACCCAACGCTGCGCTCGGCCATGAATGTTGAGCAATAAGCATACAGTGGTTACAATAAAGCAAACTCTGTTTACATGAAACAAACCAGTGTCTGCTGTTATTTCACACCTACATCTTTGTAAGCTAAAGGTTGGCACAATCACTGACTGCTGTTGAAACTGGAAACGTGGCTAAACTTTGCATCTGAGAATGATTACTTACTCCTGTCTGGACAGACCAAAGAGGCAATGCAGCTGCCCTGTGCGTGCACATGTCCAGTCTGTCTGCCTGCCAGTTATTCACAGGTGGACACACTGTTTGCGGAAGGCCTAGGCTCACAGCCAGGGCTGTGCTCACACACCAGCTAAGCAAGCAATGGATTAAGACCCCAGATATGAGGAACCACTAAATCCAACCCCCTTTCCCTTTTGTGGCAATGCCACTGGGTGCCTTAAACTTGATATAGTTTAGAGTCTAGGCATGGTTCACTGCTCAGAGCTTGAAATCAAGCCAGTGGCTACAAAACTGTGTGTGACAACTGCGCAGACTCTTGGGATTAATTTCTACTCTCTTTTTCTCATCAAAGTAAATGATGAAGTGTTCCAAGATGATGGAAATACGGTGTAGACCAGGGGTGGCCAAACCTGCTTAATACAAGAGCCACATAGAATAAATGTCAAATGTTTGAAAAAGACTGCAGATTTATACCCCACCCTTCTCTCTGAATCAGACTCAGAGTGGCTTACAATCTCCTATATCTCCCCCAACAACAGACACCCTGTGAGGTGGGTGGGGCTGAGAGGGCTCTCACAGCAGCTGCCCTTTCAAAGACAACTGCAATAGCTATGGCTAACCCCAGGCCATTCCAGCAGCTGTAAGTGGAGGAGTGAGGAATCAAAACCGGTTCTCCCAGATAAGTCTATACACATTTAACCAGTACACCAAACTGGGTCTTGAGAGCCACAAGACATGAACATCAGATGTTTGAGAGCCATGAGAAAGGAAGGAAATCGATGGGGAGGAGAGGTAGAAAGAAACCAACTTTAATTTTAAATGCATTCTCCAAGCCACCAGCTAGCTTGACTGGGAGAAGTGATTTAAAGAAACAAATGCCTTCTCCAAGCTGGCCAACAGGACACTAGGGGCTTTGAGAACCTCACAAAATGTGTGAAAGTGTTTGGCCACCCCTGGCTTAGGCAGAGAAAAATGCATCTAGAAAAATGTACCCACAATTGGAGAAGAAAAACTCAGTTCAGAAGGATTCCGTTGCTTCTAACAAAATCAGGTTTTTTTCCTTGCAAGGATGCAGTAGGGCTGAAGGCAGCCAGGTTATAGTCAGGTGTAGGATATAAGGCTCATATCACCCAGGTCCTGAAAGATCTGCACTGGCTGCATGTCTCTCTTCATAGCGGGCCTCCCATAGCCATGCTCTCCGTGTCCCTGCCTGCAGAGGTGAGGCAGGTGGTGGCCAGAAATGGCTTTTGCAGTGGTGACACCTTATCTGTGGAATGCCCTTTCCTTTGATGCTTGGTACCCACCATACCCTTGTTTAGGGGCCAGGCCCAGAAGAAGTTGCTTTTCTTTACCCAGGCTTTTTCATTTAAGGGCTTGATTGTTTTACACTTTTAGTTTGGTTTCAGCTTAAGGATTGTAACAGTCTGTTTAGGCTGCTGTTTTTAACGTTCTAGCTGGGATTTAGTGTTATGTTCTATTTTGCAAGCTGCTTCAAGCAGCCTCTCTTGAAGAACCACTTTACTAAAGGAAATAGACAGGCACGTCCACTGAGCAGGATAGGTGCAGAGGGGGGAAAGGCAAACCATCATGGGTGATTGGAGAAAGGCTGGGATTTTTAAAAATATACTAGACAGAACCTTTGCCCACTTTCCCCTGTATAGAGTCCCTGTCTAAAGCAAGAGTGCAGAACATGCAGTTCGGGGACCGAATCAGGCCCCTGAGCAATTGGCTGTCATCTGTTTCCTTCTCCCTATATCTTGCTTCCTTCTGCAAAACAGCTTGCTTTGCAAGGCTTGTTCAGTTGCACGGGAGCTACAGAGCAAAGCCTGTTTTTTCCATTGGCTGAGGCTCCTCCCTTGGGGAGGAATAGCTTGCTTTGCCAGGCTCTCTCAATTGCACAGCAGAGCTACTGAGCCAAGCCTCTCTTCCTTCTATTGGCTAAGGCTCCCCCCCCCCGCCCAAGTTCCCTGGGGAAGGAAGGAAAGAGCCAGAGCTTCCTTTGCCCAGTTCCCTGGATCCCATGGGAGAAATACAAAGAAAGTATCTTTAAAACCAATGAGTGCTAACGTTTTAAGCATATTTTAAGTTTTAAATATATATATTTGGGTTTGTCTGTGTTCTTTATAAAATTTATATCTCTTCTACCTAATCTTAAATAGGTACACACATGGCCCAGCCTGGCATGGCCCGGCCCAACAAGGTCTCATCTATGTCAGATCCGGCCCTCATAACAAATGAGTTCAGCACCCCTGCTCTAAAGGTACTGAAACAAAGCCTCCTGTTTTCAGTAACTGCAAGGGAAGGTGGAACATCACTTATGGAAAAATATGTATGCAACTGGGGCACAGGCCAGAGCCTAGAAGCATAACACAGATGGCAGTTCTATTTGCTTATTACGATTTATGACTGCTAGCCAGAGAAGATACTAAGAGGCTGTATTTGCTGTCTGGTTTTGTCTGCCAAACTATAAAAGCATGCAGGACCAAAACTGATATGGCCACAATAGAGGGGAGAAAGAATAGAACAAATAGCAAAGTAATCATTTGCTCTCTGGCCTGTAGGTCAAAAAGACCTTCCAACGTAGTTAACCAATACTACAACATGAACACGTAACTGGCTGCTCAGCCACTGGCCTTGTGGGCCCCCAGTGTACTTTTAAGGT
Organism: Heteronotia binoei; assembly: GCF_032191835.1. NCBI lineage: Eukaryota > Metazoa > Chordata > Lepidosauria > Squamata > Gekkonidae > Heteronotia > Heteronotia binoei. The sequence goes on along the minus strand of NC_083224.1, from coordinate 175,254,664 downwards.
TGAAGACCTCCAAGTGAAAAAAAAATCAAGCACGTGGCATTGCATGTAGCAAGGAAGGTGACTGGACAGATTCAAAATGTTCTAATGCAGAACATACAACCAAGGGACAAAGCAGAAAGACAGAAAGGGATCAGCCCATGGTCACCCAGCAAGCTTGCATGGCGGAGTATATATTTCCACCTGGGTCTCCCTAGATCTTGGACACTCTACCACCACACTGTGCAGTATGCACTTAGTGGGTGATCATATTATTGCCAGGATGGGAGACCGCAACTAAGACAGCGTGGCTTATCTACAGACTTCATGGCAGAGGCAAACTTCGAACTGGGGACTTTCAGGTACGTCATTCAGTCCCCTCACCACAACACTGCACAAACTCTTCACAGGAGCAGCTTCCTGGAGCCGTTTAGTCTTCCTTTAACCTCTGAAGGCTGATTCACACACAATAGTACTTGGGAGCATCCAAGATACGACATTAAAATATTTATATTCAGCTCCTGCCATGGCTCAAGGTGGCTTACAAATTCTCATTTAAAGCATACAAAACAGCCCAGTCAAGCTCGAACTCATCAGATCTCGAAAGCTAATTAGGTCTGACCCTGGCAAGTACTTGGATGGGAGACCTCAAAGGAATACCAGGGCTGGGAGTCAGAGGCAGGCAATAGCAAGCCACCTCTGAACATCCAAACCCCACTAGGGGTCACCAGAAGTCAATTATGACTCCCAGACACATGCACACACACACACACACACACACACACAAATACAAAAAAACACACATACAAAATACAATAAAACAAGCCCCTTTCCACCCTTAAAAAAACCTGGAGTTCACACCCATTAAAAGTCTTGACAAATAAAAAAAAAACTTACATTGCCTCCTAAAAAAATATGGGCAGCACTCCCCCTGCCTGGGAGATTATTCCATAGGGTGGGAAAAGCATTACTTTGGTCAGTGCCAGGTAGACTACTATAAACAGAGGAGCAGCTAGCAGGAGGATTACAGTTGGTACACAAGAACACAGAGAGATGGTCTTTCAGATATAAGGGTTCTAGGCTCTGAAAGTCATAACCAGCACCTTGAACTCTGAAATCAAGTGGAAGCCCCCGTGGCCAGTTTAAGTAGGTGAGATGTCCTTGGCTAGCCCCTGACAATATCCAGCTGCCAAGTTTTCTGGTTGTTTTCAAGGGTAATCAACAGGAATGTCTCGCAAGTATTGTATTCAAGTTGGCATGGGACAAGATCAAAGTTCTGTCTGGAGCAGGATGACCCATTGATTCGTGGCCAAGATTACCACTTGATGGTGCAGACGGATGATGAACATGTTATGTAAACTGGCCTTGGATAATGCAGCGCTAAAAACATGAACAGGATATTTTGCTCTATGCAACCTAGATAGGGCATGAATGCATCACTACATCAGTTATTAGTTGTCCAGTCTGATCACTCCCTCAAGGAAACAACATGGTACAGTGTCCTCAGCCTTTCTGAGCTTGCAAGCACCTTTGAAATTCTGCGCACAGCCATGATTGCCAGCCTCCAGGTGGGGCCTGGAGATCTCCCCCTTTTCCAGCTGATCTCCAGCTGGCAGAGATCAGCTCCCCTGGAGAAAATGGCTGCTTTGAAGGGTGGTATCTGTGGCCTTGTACCATGCTGCAACCCCTCCTCTCCCCAAATCCCATCCTCTCCCAGATCCACCCCCGAAGTCTCCAGGATTTTCCAACACAAACCTGTATTTTCCAACTCTGGGCACAAGCAGGGTGGGTGCAACCACAAAATGGCTGCCGCAGCTTACCTTCAGTCACATAGTGGAGATCCTTGTGATGCGGAAGCAACTGCCTCCAAAGCAACAATTTTAAAAATCTGCACAGCCGATTGGATCTGCTTAAGAGCATATGAAAGTTTACATTCTAAATAAAACTTAGTTGGTCTTAAAGGTGCACTTGTCTACTTTGTTCAATTGCTTCAGACCAACCCGGCTGCCTACTGGGATGGATCTACACTGGGCAGTCAGAAGGCCTGCTAGGCAAAAGCCCCTCCTGCCCCCAATCACTTCCTAAAAACACTGTATGGGCAGCAGGTTGGGGGCCCATAGGTTAGGATCCAAAGGCCTGCTGGTGACTTTACGCTAGCCACTGTCTTTACGCTAGCCACCGGAATGTACCTCACAGAGCATTGCTGTTGGAAGGATCAAATGGCAGAAGGGAGAATGAAGCTGTACGCTGCTTGGGCTCCCCATTAGGGAGGAAAAACAGGGCCTTGCATCCAGGGCTTTTTTTGGAGCAGGAACTCCTTTGCATATTAGGCCACACACCCCTGATGTAGCCAACCCTCCAAGAGCTTACACGGCTCTTAGTACAGGGCCTACTGTAAGCTCCAGGAGGACTAGCTACACCAGGGCGGTGTGGCCTAATATGCAAAGGAGTTCTTGCTACAAAAAACAAGCCCTGCAGCTAAAATAAATACCTTGACAACGTTGCTGCCTAGTCAGTCCCTCCCTCCCTTCAAACCTCTTGCAGGGTTGCATCTGATTCTTTCTGTGGATGTAACTTCACACGTAAATTTCATCAAACATTCTTCCCAAGCGAAGGCAGATCAACAAGAAAAAGAAGCATCATGTCTCCAAGTTTATTTGCCAATAAAATATTGCAACTTTTATTTAAAACAAAATGCAAATTGGCAAAAAATCTTTTTTGTTGGAACGACAGGCAAAGGGAGCCCACACAACGGGGCCCTTATTTACATCAAGTTAACACTGTTCGCAGTTCACAGTCAGGCAATAGTGAGAATTTAAATTAGAAAAAAAAACCCCTCAAATATATTACAACAACAAATTTAAAAAACAAAACAAAAAAGAACAATTGACAACACTGGTAAGTGTGGGTGTTGTTTGTGAGCGGCGTGTGTTTTCAATTCCATCAAATTCTCTCTTCAGTGACTTCAACTACTGACTCAACTAACAAAGAGTGTTGGGTTTGTTTAGAATCCCAAACCAACTTTTCCCCGCCCTCCCCCCAAACCCACCCCCCTTCCGCTGCACGCTCTTGGTGCCCTGGACATCTGCAGAGAAACCAGGCATTTCCAATGCTACTCTTCTGTAATGTGGAGGCACACACATTTTCATTGCATTAAACTAGCTTTACAGAGCCAACTGCTTACAGTTTTGGGATGCGGAGGCCAGGAGGTTCCCAAGAATATTCCATATTCAGTCATTGTGGGGGGGGTGTGTGTGGCTTTTCTAAGCCTCTACTTGAACCATGGGCCTGAGCCCTGCAAAGGAACAAAGACAAGTAATGGCCACTTCACTCACAGACTCCGTGCTCCAAGATGGAGCAGCTGGAATGGATTTGGTCAAAACATTCAATGACAACTTATGGCCTGTTTGTACTATCTGCAGAAGTGGTAAAGCACTGGACTGCGCTATCAAGGCGGTGGGATTCACGGCTGTGTACATGCGCACAAACTGCACGTTTCAGAGTTCCTTTGCCAAAGGGAGATAGTCTGTCAGCTAGATGATTAGGTGTCGCCAGCTTCTCTAAAATGTACACATGCAGTTTTTAAGATGGCACAGTAGTAAAACATAATCCCCACAGGCATCTGGAGCTGTACAGTTGAAAAGCTTTACCATAGGCATGAATTGCTAGGACTCTGCCACAAGTATCAAATGGACCCAGTAACTGCTGCATGAACTGGGGGCAGCTTCTCTTTTCATACGGGCGATGGGAATAATTAAGGCCTTTGGGTAGGGTCTGAGCGCTCACCCAATGAGAATTTTGAATAAGGGAACAAAAGATTTGATGCCACTGCTCAACCCACCCTCCCCCCCCCCACTGCTTTCCAGGGCAAAAAACACAACTCCCCCCCCCCCCCCCCCCCCATGATTGGAACACAAAAATGCCTGTCGGAATGCTTTCAAAGCTTATGGGTTTGACACTCTACTACAGACAGGTTTTAGAAACCTCAAAACTCACAAAACGGTCCACAGGCAGAGTGCATACATCGTGGCATGCCATCACGCATGGAAGTCTTCTTAAGCGTACATGTACGTTACCTAGCACAACCTTGCTATGAAACCAACAGCAGTGCCGGGGGTGGGGAAGTATTCCTGCAAACTCCAATCCATAGAGGAGCAAGCTGGCCCTCCTTACTTCTATACTCCACAGGTTCAAAAACCTCCATTCAGCTGAAGCTTCCTGTGGATGCCACGTATTGTTCCCTCAGACCAGTTGCATTTTCTTCCCACAGTATGAACTTGAGTTTCACAGGAGTCTGGTTTAAGGATCATGGTCAGTTCCAAAGGATCAGTGCCACAATTCCAAAAAAAAAAAAAAAGGCAAACGGGGCAGGTGTGAGGGCAGCAGCCTCTCCTCCCCGGTGCGTGTCATTTAAAAGTGCCGTTCTGAACGGGGTACAAATTGTGCAAGGTACTACTTGAAAATGGGCACTAGGACAAATATCACCCTTTCAATTTCCAAAGGGCTCGAGCCTACAGGAAATCATGGATCAGTGATTATAACAAAGTGTATGAATGCTATGACTATCAACAGGTATACTCTGGAGTCCACATGGGAAACCTCCAGCAGAGAAAACAATTCATGTGCTCAAGATAACTTGCACGTTGTGTTCCAGCAATCCAGGAATGCATACGCAGAAGAGAGATCCCATCAACGAGCAAAGCAAGCTGTGAGGTGGCCTCATGGTTATTTATGAGCCTCTTCAAGCCCACACATACATGTAACCCCAGCAGGCTGTGGTGTCTTCTGGTAATACCAGCAAGTGAAACAGAGGGGATGGGAGAGTCACTAGAGTCACCTGAATACCTGTGATGGAGGAATTTGTAGACAGTTTTGGATTGCTCAGAAATACTAAATTCCTGAGAAACCAAAGTAGGAATATGGACAGTATACATGGTGCAGAATGGCACAAGATGCAGAATCCTATCCTTCCTGCCCCCCCCCCCCAAATCCCACATATACATTCCCTGTGCAGAAGAGAGCAAGGCAACTTACAAAGAAGCATGAAGCCAAGTATAAAACCTAGCATTAGGATTTGAAAACCCAGCACATCTATAAGACAAGGCTTTAAGTTCTGTGCTCTTTGTAGGTGACTCTGAGATCCCTCAACCACTACATCCTCCACCTGATGGAAGAAGGTATGGTATGGAACAATTTGAAAATGAGACAAGACGTGGCTGAAAATTCAAAGTGATGCATGACAAAAAGTGCTGATACGCTTCTTGTGACCATCATGAATGCGCAAGTGCTAACCAAAAGGATTTTGTCCTCCTCTTGCTTTGCTGCAGAACCTCTCGGGAAGGCTAGAAGACTACTATCTCCAACCTTTTGCAAAAACGCCCTCCTTGCTCAGAGCACTGGAGAGTGAAAGGTTTAAAGCAAGCCAACACAAATATCCTTAAAAACCATCCATTTTGTGAGCTACCTGAGGTATGGAATACAGAAAGAATAGTTTGTGCAGGCAAAGACACAAAAAGCAAATGCTGAGATGATGTCTGTATGAATGACCCTCTCTGCTCTACCAAGAACGTCACACTAAAGCTGCACACACGTCTTGCAAACAGGAACCACCAGGTAGTCCACTCTTGTGTCTTCTGCTGAAGGATTCTTGGCTCATGAGGGCATGCGGAAAACAGAACAATTAGTGTTTACTTTAAAAAAAAAAAAAATCTGTGGCATTTGCAAATTAAATGGCAAATTTGTTTTGCTTAAAATCTGTTACTTTGTACTGTCCCTAGTCTGATATGCACAGGTCGGAAGCCAAAAAAGCATATAAAACATCACCTCTCAGAGCCGTTATGCATTGAACTTGGCAAGCAAAAAGTAATATGGTGGTCTCAAATGGAAACAGGCAGAGGGGGGCACAGTATGATTCAAATCAATGGTTCCCAAATGGCTGGGCCCCAAAAGTGTGTCTGGTCTAGGAACCAGGGCCCCCAGTTTTCTTGTGCATTTACTTAGGGTCCATTCCAAATTTCCTTGCCTCTCTAAATGAGCTAAATTTCCCTGCTTCTCTAAATGAGCTAAATTTCCCTGCTTCTCTAAATGAGCTAAATCTCCCAGGCAGCCAGGCTCTTCGCCTCCACTTGCCTCCCATTTGTTCACTCAACTTGGGACAGTGATGCAGCTCCCTTCCCTTTATTTTTCTACTTTTAGAGCAGATACAGCCACTTTTCATTCAGTTAATGTTATTTTGGCTCTTTAAACAGACACTGGGGGGAGGGGGAAAGCTATTTATAAAAAGGGAAGGCCAAAATCTCTTGGCCCAAATTCACATTCTTCAGTCACCTGCTGTTTCTCTCTACACAGGGCCAGCCCTGCCACTAGGCAAACTAGGAGACTGCCTAGGGTGCTGGCCTTCTGGGGGTGCCCAATTGGATGTCTCCCATGTGATTCAGTTACATTATCAGTGGGGGGGGGGGCGGCAGAAGTTAGCCTTGCCTAGGGTGCCAGCCAGTCTAGGGCTGGCCCTGTCTCTACATAAACACATATATAATGTTAATGCCATGCTGCTCTTTCAATTCATATATAAGAACATAAGAGAAGCCATGTTGGATCAGGCCAATGGCCCATCCAGTCCAACACTCTATCACACAGTGACCAAAACACACACACACACTGTGGCTAACAGCCACTGATAGACCTCTGCTCCATATTTTTATCCAAACCCCTCTTGAAGGTGGCTATGCTTGTAGCCGCCGCCACCTCCTGTGGCAGTGAATTCCACATGTTAATCACCCTTTGGGTGAAGAAGGACTTCCTTTTATCCGTTTTAACCTGACTGCTCAGCAATTTCATTGAATGCCACGAGTTCTTGTATATGGCTTTTTTTTTTAGCAGGAACACAGTTCCAGCTGGCTTGGTGTCAGGGGGTGTGGTCTAATATGCAAATGATTTCCTGCTGGGCTTTTTCTACAAAAAAAGCCCCATATATAAATCAAAAGAGCAGCATGGCATTAGCATTTTAAAATCTCCATATTTTAAAACTAAAATTACCAGCATTTAAAGTTTAAGGTGCACAACGTCTCAGACCTTGTAAAACTGTCACCAGTGATGCTACAAGAATGGCAATTTGCTGGCATTTGTGTATGGACTGTGACCGTTTTTAAACCTGGAGTTAATATACAGTAGCTAGAGCTACATAGTCTTCAACCCACCCCCCGCAGTATGTATCCTTGGTAAACACAAGGTGAGGTTCGTATTCAGTTTGGCGCATTGCTGAGACCATGAATTCCCTTCCCACATCTCAGGAAGTATTAACTGGGACAAATCAATTTCTCTTAATCTTTGAGTACACGTGTCTTCAGGACATGACAGAATTCTAGTTTAGGAAACTGATTTTTTTTGTGGACCGTATCAGGCATAAATGAGGACTCGTGTCTTTGCTTTTTGTTAGGGAAATCAACATCTGAGTTCAGTGGCACCTTTTAAGACCGATAAAGTCACCAGCATGCTAAACCAGAATAGGCAGCCAAGGCCCAGCTCACACCAACAGGCAAGAAGAGTCTCTCATGAAGGTGTGCCTGCTCCTCACCTCCCCAAAATAACTGACAAAGGTGCTTCACATGGGTGTCAGTTCTTCTACCCCCTTAAGGAGGGGAAGACTGCAGGGCCAATCCACTCCCATGTTATCTGCATGGCAAAAGCAGAGAACTATTTTCATTTTGTCACCGTAGGAGGCCCGCTATTGCTCTAGTCTGAAGTGGGCCCAAAAACTTAGGTAGACTCTCAACTGAACTAGAAGTGTGAGAAAGGAGAGTTAATGATTCATTCTTCCTCTAGCCCCTATAAGTTATCGAGTCATCCTATCTGCACCATTATATTACTTTCCCCAATAATGCACATCTAGAAAACAAGCAATTTAGAACAGGGCACCAAAAAAAAAAAAAAGCCCTACTTTTTTATATGAACGTTAAGTAATATCACTAGGTACTCCTGGAGGTCAGCTTGTGAGCAGCAGAGAAATGACCTCAAGTCTGGTACAGCAATATTTTTCTAGTTCCATAAAAAAAAACAACCCAGCTGGATTAGAGTCAGCTAAATTTAAAACAAGGAATGTAGAGAGCAGCAGCAGCAGCATCCTGCAATGCCTTTAAACCGGGGTGGGGTGGCCCCTGAAGGTTTATCAAAGGAACGGGAGCCAATATTGTACCAAAGTTTCAACACAGATACAAGTTCCAAAGGGGGGGGGACAGCTTTCAGACACATGCTGGTTATTGTTTGTGCTACAGCCCCAAACTACTCAAGTGATTGCCAGGTTAGATACCCATGCTACACTACCCAAAATGGTGATCATAGCTCGTTCGAGTGCTTTTGGGGGGTGGGAGGAGTGAAATCCAGTGGCAAGTTTGCCCAGCATCACTCAGCTACCAGTAAAGGAGTGATGGATGTGTGACGGTGGTGATTGGGGTGGGGGGGGTAAATGGTGTGAGGAGAACAAAAAGACATGGGTTTTCATACATCAGCTGGCTTACAGCAGTAAAACACACTGTGGAAGTCACGCTACCTGGACTTAAAGTATCTCCTTCCTCAAAGCTCCCAGCGATATTTAGTATGACAGACCCTGCCCCCACAACTAACCCCCCTTCCCTTTTTTGGGGGGGGGGTAACAAATTCCAGTTCCAATGGTGCCCCTGAACCTTTCTGCCATAGATCAGAAGGCCAAAACATGCAGTAGTGCAGAAAAGGAAGCGGCCTCCCCTCCCAGTCGCTCTGGTCATCTGGATAACGTGGATAACAGCAGACCTTTCCCAAGACAAAGATCCCTGCTGACGATTCTCCTGCCTTCAAGGAAGAGGACTGAGAATGTAAGTCCCGCCCGAACCTCTCTGTGGACACAAGATTGCGTTTCTCTGGCTAGGGCGAACTTTTGACATTCTGCCCGTATCAGCTGCGATCTTCGGACCTCCCCCTCCCTTGAAACTTGGCCTCCCTCCCATCCGCCCTATGTACTGAGATGAACCTGTAAACATGAGAGCTCAGTGATCTGAGGTACTTCACATAAAAACTCGCTCAAGTATCAAGTCTTTCATTTCAAAAGCTACAACATAGAGGGAGGCGGGAGGGAAAAACCCACAGAAGAAGTCATCCCAACCCTTCTCTTCTCTCTCCATGTTGTGTACTGTTCTTCTTCCCAACCAGGTATTCGACAGTAGCTACCTCTGGACAACGTCACTGATTTCTTGGACACAAGACAATAAGTTATTAAGCACAGGGTTCGCGCCGGACAAGCTAGCAGCCACCGAGGACACCTGCAGCTCCTGCAGGCTGAGTTCCAGTTTGCTCACAGCTTCCCGGAAGGCAAACTTGTTGCGGGTTTGGGGGATGCAGTCCACATAGCCTGAGCAGTAATCGAGCAGCTGGTGCCCCGTATCCACCAGCTGGCTGTTTGTGGAGGGCTCGGCGATGGCACTCGAGAGGAGGTCCGCACACTCCAGTAGCGCCTCTTTGCTGATTTTGTCAGCTGAAATCCTCTCGGCCGCCTGCTTTGTCTTTCTCAGCGCTACTTTGGCCCCCGCTGTGCCGTTTGCCATTTTGGAGGGTGAGGTGGAAGACGACGACGGAGGCACTTGAGGCGGAGGCATCATGGGTCTGCCAGTTTTTCCACCGGCGGGTGCTATCGTTGCCCTTTTGTTGCCCTCGCTTGACTCCTGCCCGTGCTGCTGCACCAGCGCTCCATTGTTTAACTCATCCGTTGCCTCCAGGCAAGCTGCAGGCTGTTGCAGGAGCCTCATCACCGGGGGCGGGGGTGGAGCACACTTTGGTTTGATCCGCCTGGGCCTGTCGTTGGAAGCTGCGACCTGATGCTCAGATAAGAGCTTGAACCGATTCCCCTGAGAGTCTGTGCCAATGAGCTGCACGTCTGCCGGAGTATGCTTCAGAGTGGGCGAGATCAGGACTGGCACTTTGTGGTTATGAGTGGTTGGAAGTATTGCTGAACCCTTGGTTGGAGAAGACCAACCTGGTTTCTCCTCGCTTTCTGCCAACCCTTGCCAAGTACTGCTGTTCTTTTCTTTACTCTTCAGGCTTGCAGTGGCCGTCGGCCCTGGACAGTCCTTTTCTGAAATAGTTGAGTCCACAGAAGGGGTCTTGAGGGGAATAGCTGTAGCACCTCTTGGCAGAAGTTTGGCTTTTGGTCGGTCTCTGGTCAGAACAGGGACATCTTCACACTTTTTAGGGAGCAGGTCACTGGACTTGCTTGTGCTCTCCTCTGGCTGGGAGGAGGTGGACACCGTCCTTTCTAGTTGGACTTTTGACCTGTGGCAATTCCTGGGAAGGGTCATTGCCATCCTTTCCTGCTCGGGAAGCCCTGAGGACATGGAAGATGTTGAGTTGGACCGGGGAAAAGGCTTGGAAGCTTCTTCACTGCCAGCAGGCCTCCCAGCTCTTAAGCCCAGTGTCTTTTTAATCAGGCGTGGGGTGAAGAAGCCCGTTATGCCCGACCAGCCACTACTGGCACTTGTGCCTCCGCTGCCACCAGAACCACCGCCGCAACCACCATCATCGCCATAGAAGTTCCTCTGTGTGAAGCTTCCACCATAGCACTTGGAAGAGGAAAGGTTTCCATCCTGCTGTGAGGGGTTGAAAGAAAACCCATCGATATGCTGCAAAGGACCAACTGCTGAAAAGTTACCCGTCAACTCGTATTTCTTGTGAGGCTGATTTTCCATCTCGCGGAAGGAGCTGCTGCGTTTTGGAGGGGTGGGAGCATTTTTCTTCTTCATGAAAGAGCTGAAGAAGCCACCTTTTCGGTCTCTGGTGAAGGTGGTCTCTCTGGTCTCTTCTAAGAGGCTGCTGGGTGACTTGTCTCTCTGCTTGCGAGGTAGTGCTGGCGATCCACTCGTCTGCTGGGTGCTTCTGATAAAACCTAGAGGGAGAAAGGAATGTAAATAACTTCTCTGAACCAATGTTAAACCTTGCTACATATCCATGACACTAGAACTCTACAAAGCTACAGGATGCATACTAACCTGGTTGAGTCTTGTTTAATCAAGATGATGGGCAAGCTATGAGCATGGACAAGGAGCCTTCTTGAACTCATCAAGGAAGGCTAAACTTTTTGCCATAGAAGTGAATGGTGACATGAAGTGCCATCCTGATTAGACCAAAGGGACCATCTAGTCTAGTATCCTGTTTCCAACAGCAGCCCACTAGATGCTTCCAAGAAGCAGGGCAAGAAGACCATGTCCTTGGTCCTCAAACACCGAATGATCAGATCCACAGTCCCTTGACATGGAGGACTTGGCTAGCTATCACGGCACACAGTGACTGATAGGCCTATCATCCATGGATCTGTCTAAGCCCCTTTTAAAACCCTTTAAACCAATCATCTTCACAACTATTTGTGGCAGCTATAAATTAACGTACATGTTTTGTGTGAGGTAGTCCTTTCTTCTGTTTGTCCTGCATCTACTCAATCAATTTCACTCTAGGACCCAAAGATCTCGTGTTATTGGAAAAGCAAGGAGTCTTATCCGCTTATTGCACATCATTTGTAATGTTATGCATTGTCCCCCTCAAGCAGACACCCACATATATAAGAGACAGTTTCCCATGGAGATGCAAGTTGGGGATGGAGCTGTAGCAGAGGGTAAATCTGTGCTAGGAGCCCCAACCCTGTGGGGGGAGGGGCAGGCTTTGCCACCTTCAAGTGAATTCGGACTGAAATCCACTGATCTTGTCTCGTAAGACTCAATGGAATCTACAGAAAACAGAGCAAAAATCCTTTCTTGTTGTGCAGTCCTACCCTGGATCCAGTTTGAACCTGTCGTTCTTATTCTGGACTTACAAAACAGGATGCTGCAAAATGAACAGGAATCAGCACATTTTAAAAACAAGGTATTATGTTAATGTGACTTCTACAATGTAGAGCTATCAAGAGCTCATCTATGTCTCATTTATGCAGGAATAACCCATTCCATTTTGTCTGGATTAATCCAATTTCTATTTGGCGTCACATTTAAGGCTATACACTTTTGGACTCCTGATTGCAGATTCAGCCAACTCCTCTCTCTGTTCTCCTTCGGGTGAGTGAAGAGAAGGAAAAGGCAGCTAAAAACATGCTGAAAACAGCCTGGACTGCAAAGAAGACAAGCTCAGCTGTGCCTCTTAGCAGCCCTTGTGACTTCATTACCTGCGCCATAAGGCCTGCTCACAGCTGGTCTGCTACTTAGTTCCATGGCTGCCTGCTACTCCCCAAAAGGCAGACAGAATTGATCATGACAGAAAGGGAGGTTCTTGTTTTGGGCCTGGGTTAAGCTATGCTCCAGTGTCCAAAATCTGGACCACTCACTCAAGAAGAGTAGGAAACATTTGTTCACAAAGCTGCCACTCCAGAGTAGCTCACATGGCATACCTGGTGCAGAGCTGGAGGTGGAATGCTCTACGGACTCTTGAGTTCCTTCGATATTCTCTTTGTTTTCTGCTTGTTTCTTCAAAGTCCTGGTCTTGGAAGGAAGCATGGGTAACCGAGGCAGATATGGCACAATGGATGAGGAAGATGCTGTCCTCCCGAGTTCTTCTGCTACCTCTGTAAGAAACCGCAAGGGGTACAATTAGAACACAGACCAACAGGCAAAGAAGAAAGCAGACTGGGTGCTAACCAAAAACACTAGGCGAAGGGAAAGAAAAATCACTGAGAAATTCAGTGAAGTTATGAAGATACTCACTTGAAATATTTAAAGGGACTAGCTGTAAGAGACTTCACAGACTGCACAGCAATCAAATAAAGCATAGCTAAATCAGAGCTCTTATCCAGGAGCAGGCACAGGAAGAGTGCTGTTCAGGGGCCAAAGTGGTCCAAGTGTACTTCTCACGGACACAAACTTCTTCCATTACTCAAGTTTTTACATCCTGGCAGAAGGTGCTAGGGGCTCAGATGCACAAGATGGCTTCACACAAAAAAAACAAAGTGGCAAGCAACACTGAGAGGAACTATGACTGACTTGTGTGTCCACAGGAAAGGTGTGCATATTCCCCGTGGCAAGATATATGTTTTGTGCACACAACAGAGAAATTGTACCCTTGCTCGCCTATGCCCAAGACCCAGAAGAGTAGGTAAAAACAAATAACAAAAACAAAAAACAAATAAAATCAACTTCGTGCTGAGATTTGGAGTTTTAGGCAACGCCATCCAAAATACCAAGGAGCTGAAAGTTTAAAGTGAAATTGTACATAATTATTCAAATACCCACTCATCCCCTCTTTGCCTTCTTCTCTTTGAAGATTTGCCATAGCCATTTAGGCTGGCAATAGACCCATTATTTTAGCAAGGCTCCTAAAATGGAATCACTTGACTGGGATATGACCTCAGTGCTGAAGCTTCACCTGACCTGTCCAAAAAGAATGTGGACCTGTTTCTCACCCATATTTCTATGTCACTCCCTCTTCAAAACTGAGCTGCAGACTGACTCATAGGTTGTCCCTCAGTTTCTGAATTGCACATGAAACAGAGAGAAGGGAGAAAAGTTTACACCCTTCATACTGTGATTAGTATTTTTTTTACATCAGATACGTGGATTCCTTTAATGCAAGGGATATACAAATCTCCCTCCTTTCTTTGCCTGAAATCTGAAGCATGAAGGGAAAAGGAAGACCTTCTTTTGATTATCCGTATCTTGTCTGATGTCCCCTTCTAGTAAGCTCTGCAAAATTTCCAAGTCTGCAATTTCAGATTTTTGGTATTGTATGTTAAAGCTTCTTTGCTAAGGCAGTAGCTTTTAAACTCCAGGGCAACTCCCTGTGCAACTCCCTGCCGCCCTACCACCCCCCCCCCAAAAAAAGTGCACTAAGAAAATGTGATCAAAGTTAGTAAAGCCAATTTGCTTATTTTGCAATAAAACTGCTCACTGTATGCACCTTATTCTGAATACAAACTAAATCTCTGCAACATATGGATTTTTGGCAACGTGAAGTATAGCACAGAGTGTAAGAAATAGGGTTGAGAATCAGCATACGACAAAAGGATGGAAGGGAAGATGAGCAATGTTGGGACTGGAGCACAATGTAGCTTATCAAACTGAAACTTCTGGCAAAACGTAAGTACTAGAAAGATGTAGAAAAATAGCTTAACAGCTTTTAGAAAGTTCACATAACTGACATCTTGCATGAAATAAAATACCTGATTTTGACAAATTAGGAAACCCAGTTTCTGGAGAACAGCAAATACAAACAGAAGCCCAGACTTCCAGCAGAAATCTGATAGTTAATTAGAAGACAGACATCTAAAGTATATGCTAAAAAGGTCACCTTAAAAAAAAATACCATATCCTCCACAGAAGTAAAAATGTTAATGCTTTCTAGATTGTAAGGTAACAAGAAGGGGTCTCACCTTCAGAGATGCTAGAATCATGGAACATGGTTTCGAAGGCCTGATGAGTCTCAGCAAATAAAGGCCTGTCTAAGGGATTCCACTGCCAGCCTATAGCATTAGCAAAGCCAAAGGGAGATTACTATTGCATATTGTGGAATGAAGAACACATTACTTGCCAGAAACATACAGCATCGGTATCATCACTCATTTTTTACTGACAAAAGGCTTTAAGATTCATGTCACTGTCTATTACGTTTTGCATTCTATATATGTGCCTTAGAATAGTCGAATGAGCATTTGAGAATTACCAAACTGAACCCAGTTAAGGGTCCATCTAGACCAGCATTCTGTTACCTGATGTCAAACAGACGGCTCCACCTCTGAGAAGCTCAAAAGCAGGGAATTTAGTCAAGAGCTCCCAATTTCTGCACCCAGTATTTGAGGTTCTGCAGTAATACTGGTCCTGCGTGTGGATGTTTTGTTTACCTGCGTATGGATTTTGTTTACCTGTCTCATTTAGAGGCTGCTGCTAGACCTACCCTTCATGAATTTAACCCCCATTTAAGGCCTGCTTGCAGCACTGAATTTCAGAAGTTGTGTGTTGTGTGAAGCCACACCTTATTTGGATGTGAACCCACCACCAATCAGGTTCATTAGTTTCTACTGAACTCAGAGAGAGACAGGCAGAGAGGATACCGGCACCACCCCAACCACGTTGGGCAGCCTTTCATAATGTTTTTAAATTTAGGCTTCTGCTGTGACATGGCATGCAGCAACGCTAAAAATGTTCACAAAGCTCTAAAAGTCACACCACTGACACCTTTTAATTCAGAACCATTGCTAGAGTTTGTGATTCTAGAAATCAGACACAGTTTCACAAGTCTACATGCACATTTCATTTGGGTCGCTTGTTTTTCAAGTGGATGATTTCACAATGAAGTGGGATGCAGCTTCTTTTAAACAGACTAGGATGTGGATGATGGAAAAATGGGAAATGAAAAATCATGGATTGATAAACATGTAGACAAAGGCCTGAGCCACGGAAAATGGACTGGAACATAACAGATTAGCTGAAACCGTATTGAGACTTTTTAAAGATTTTCAGCAGAAATACAACTTCCGAGGGTTTCTCTGTAATTTTAAAAAAATATATTATGGTTTATTTTTAAAAAAATAATGTTTAGGGTTTCTCTGTAACTTTGGTAGTAAAAAAATGACTAAAATATTTTGAATTTGATAAAGATGCTGGGTTAAGCACTATGCAGATTTCTTTGTTCCACTGAATGGTATGCAGACCTACACTCTGCCTAGCCTGTTAACGCTTATGAAGATGTCAGCTAGTTAACAGCTCTTCAAGAACTGTTCTGCGGCTAAGACACTGGCCACATACTAATGCCTCCACAATACATAGTAATGCACACAATAGTAATGTGCATATCTCCAAAATATATAGTAACAAAAAAATAATCTGCACCACTTCTTGGGCCCCAATGACTGTCAACTTACCATAGTATTGTGTTGCCACTTCCCCTCCCAAAATCAGAATAAAAATGCAGTACTCACATGCTCTCATGAGCTCATACACCTTTGGGGGGCAACCTTCAGGCTGTTCCATCCGATACCCTTTTTCCAGCAGATCATAAACCTGAGAGAGGTCAATGCCAGGATAGGGAGACATCCCATAGGTTGCAATCTCCCACAGCAACACTCCGAAGGCTGCAAGTTAACAAGATTTCTTTAGCTTTGTCCTTCTTCATTGTCTGCATAACATTATTTCTTAAACTGTGGCTGAAGTAAGATTGTTTTTGAAAAATATTTTACTATTAGTGGAAAAATTTACTATTAATCAAAAAATCAGAGGGGGGAGAAACAGATGCTTAGAAACATGTGTGGAGTGTTGTTTGTCTTTGATGTAGCGATCTAGTTTAACTGGAATGTTCTTAAGCCCTGCTACTGGACATAAGAAGAGGGCAAAAAGTGTGAAAGACTAGGTCACTCAGCAGCAGCCATTCTGTAGCCTGCATCCAACCTCCATACCGAAATTCGACCAGCTCCCAGTGCATGTCTAACCAAATTTTCAATCAAGATGTGATAGAAAGTATGCCCAGTTGTAAGGAAAAAAGCAAAACTATATTTGAAAGTTGAAAAAAAGAAAGTACTCTCTATGTTTCAGTATCAAATAACTCTTTGTGGATATATTTTCATTCAAAGTTTTAAAAATATATACTAATTTTTTTAAAAAATAGAAAAAAAAGAAGAGAAATATAATATAAACAAAAGGTTTCCGATTTTCTCTGCGGCAAATACAAGTGTGAATAATAAATCACTCTTTGGATCTTGTAATATAATAATCCTAGCTGAGTCTGAGTGCATGCACTATTCTGTAACCATGACACACTCTCTTCCTGATGGCATCAACTGTACACGTCAAACTGATAAACAGTGATCTGGTCAGCATGCCATACAAAATACGGGCCTGGCACCCAAATCACTGTTTTAAGACTATAGCATGCAAATACTGTCCTGCCCCCAGCCTTGTATGCAACCAGGGCCACTGTACATATGGGAACTCTTACCCCAAACATCTGATTTGATAGAAAATGTGTTGTAGGCCAGACTTTCAGGTGCTGTCCATTTGATAGGAAATTTTGCTCCAGCGTGAGCTGTGTACGTGTCTCCAGTCATCAGTCTGCTTAAGCCGAAGTCAGCCACCTTCACCACGTGATTTTCTCCCACCAGACAATTGCGAGCAGCTAGATCTCTATGCAGACAGAGACAGCATAGAGTCAAGACTGCTGTAGCCATCTAGATTTATCCTAAATTCATCTCCATTAAATACTTGGCATTTGTCTCTCTGCCATAAAAGGACAGAAAAATTTTACTGCCTGACATGGAACTGTAATTGGGTGCTCAGGCAAGTAGCTTGTTGTTGTTGGGGTTTTGTTTTGCTACCGTGTTTGTACATATATATAGTTTACATAAAGGTAAAGGTAGTCCCCTGTGCAAGCACCAGTCATTTCTGAGACTGGGGTGATGTCACATCACGTTTTCACAGCAGACTTTTTATGAGGTGGTTTGCCATTGCCTTCCCCTGTCTTCTACACTCCCCCCCCCCCCCAGCAAGCTGAGCACTCATTTTACTGACCTCGGAAGGATGGAAGGCTGAGTCAACATTGAGCCGGTTACCTGAACCCAGCTTCTGCTGGGATCAAACTCAGGTCGTGAGCAGAGAGCTTGGACTGAAGTACTGCAACTTTACCACTCTGCACCATGGGGCTCCTAGCAGCTTCATGACCCACGTTGACTCATCCTTCCGAGGTCGGTAAAATGAGTATCCAGCTTGCTGGGAGCAGGGGGGGGGGAAGTGTAGATGACTGGGGAAGGCAATGGTGAATCAATGCTTTAGTGCTTAGGTGACATGGCTTAATGCCAGGAATGTTTATTCCTTGCCCATCTAATTTCATAGCCTCTTGTGATGTACCCCATATATTTCACAGTCCTGTCTCAAACATTCAAAAGGGAAAAAGAAAGAATGCCTGAACACAATCAGCCGACTTATATAACCATCACTTTGTAAAATCTGAGTCCTAAATTTGGGGTGGTGCTTTGTATTTGAAAGGAAAATTGAACATATAGGAGTGAAGACTGGTGCTTGATAACCAGATAACTGAATAGCTGCGTGGGATAACGAACTGCTGTCCTGTTGCTACTGAAGTGCTATCTCTGTAAGACTTCAGATATACGATTTCAAACTTCTGAGGAGCCAAGAGGAAGAAACTTGATTCCTCCCTCCACGGAAACTACAAATCCATGTTGCCAAAACCCACAAAGCATATGCACGGCCTTGTCTACACAGAACAGCTGGCACAAAGCTCTTGGGCTAAGGAGCTGCTACAGAACAGCTGGTGATAATGCTGCTTAGCAAATCCTATAAGCTTCCTTCCATGACCCTGTCCTTCTAGAGAACTCAAGAGTTGCCTGCTAACCTGTGGATGAAGTTCTTCTTCTCCAGGTACTCCATTGCAGAGGATATCTGAGTGGCCATGTACAGCAGGACAACAGCAGTCACCTCCTCCCGATTGCACTCCCGCAGGTAGTCCAACAGATTCCCATATGGCATGTATTCTGTCACGATGTAAAAGGGGGGTTCCAGAGTACACACACCTGGCGGGAGGAAGGAGAACAGGCCAATGTTTAAATTTTACTTTTAGGTACAGTCTTCTAGGGAAATAATAGGTGGGATTCTCAACTTTGGTCTCACAGGCATCTTTAATACAAGACAGGCAACCGAGGTATAGGACCCAGGTATATGTTCCTCCTGCCTTGTATGTGTGATCATAGGTGATGGTTTTCTCACACAGGCACCACTCATGCAGTAGTTCTGCCTAAGAAGCACAGTAGAATGGAGAAAAGAATGCTGTTCCTAGCTTTCTACAACTAAGCAGAAGCACCTTCCACCATAACTCTGCTACTGCTTCCTCCTAGTCCTCCTCCCCAGAGGGCAAAGCAGTAACCCAACCCTAGTGAGGGTCAGTCCCTTAACAAACAGGAGGTGCAAAGTCAGCCCTGCAATGAAAGCATTTATGTTTGCCATGATACTCTGGGAAGGCATATGTGACCCTGGGTAACCATTCTATTAAGTTATATTCTCATTTGCCATTAACATCAAGTCGGGTTCAGAAATAAGGATTCAGAAATAAGTCAAACAGCCGCTTAAGACAGTAAAGGAGTCAGTGATTGAGTATGTTGAGTGTGTGCACCGACAGGGGTTACCAGCCAGCTGCCTACTGTACAAACACAAAGGAGCACATAAATGAAAAATACAGCTAGCTGTTTATTGCAAGGAAACTATTAACTTGAGAGTAATGGGGCTGTCTCTAGGCAAAAAGCACAAGTATGACAAAGCAGGGGAACTTTGATTTTCAGGTGCATTATCTGCAATGACTGTGGCATCATGAAACTCCAGCACCAACAGAGAACAACCCCTTGCAACCTGTTCTCCTTCCTCCTTATAGCTTCTATGAGTAGGAATGTTCATCAACAGATAGGAAGTAATGACTGGCTTTAAAACGAAAAGAAAAAAACACCTCATTATCCACAGATGAGGGAGGGAGGGAGGGAGGGAGGGAGGGAGGGAGGGAGGGAGGGAGGGAGGAAGGAAGGAAGGAAGGAAGGAAGGAAGGAAGGAAGGAAGGAAGGAAGGAAGGAAGGAAGGAAGGAAGGAAGGAAGGAAGGAAGGAAGGAAGGAAGGAAGGAAGGAAGGAAGGAAGGAAGGAAGGAAGGAAGGAAAAAGCTAGAGCTTCCTGCCCAGTTCTCTGGATCCCATGGGAGAGATACAAATAAAGCACCTTTAATACCAACAAGTGCTAACATTTTAAACATGCTTTAGGGTTTTTTTAAAAAAATTAAATTGTGTTTGTGTCCTTTATAAAGTTTATATCTCTGCTACCTAATCTTAAATAGGTATACACATGGCGTGGCCCGGCCCAACAAGGTCTCCTCAGTTATATCAGATCCTGCCCTCATAATAAATGAGTTTGACACCCCTGCTTTAGTCCCTACGCTAGGCTCTCACAGTCATCATGGGAAAGAATAATTGAACTTATAAACAAGACAGGACGCTCCAAAGATTTTTTTCACTCTTCAAAGCATCATCAGATGCCCAGTGTCTCTGCCATTCTACCATGCAAGTAGTTGCATACAACTGCAGGATTATTTTACAATGAGAGAGACAGAGCCTTCAACTGGGCAGGGTTGCATTTCGGCCAGGGAGAGGTTTGCACTTGACTGTCCTAGATCATGGACAAGACAGTATTGCTTAGCCCTGTATAAAATGGGAATCTCCCCCCCCCCCCCCCCGTTAAGCTGAGGTCTGATGGTATAGCGGGCCCAGGTGCTTTCCACATTTACCATAATACAAACAATCTAAAAGTTACAGCTCCAGAACAGATCATTGTGTCTAATGAAGGCAAAATATCTTTGCTTACAAGTGGAATGCATCATACAGGTCACAAATGTCTGTATCATAAGGGGTGCAGTATGGTCGAGGTCACTGAAGTTCCTTGCATTCCCAGCATTTTCCGACTTTTGCCCTACTATGAACTGGCAATGCTAATTTGAAGCCTGGCAACAGATGTTAGTATACACTAGCGAATAGCTCCAAACACTGAGAGCATTCAAAGTACATGGCAACAGCCACCACAGTATGCATGCCAACACTGGGGGCGAGGGATGTGTGAAAAAAGCAGCAAGCTGCCAAGTATGTTCCACTTGTGCCTGGCTTCAATAGGGGATTTTGTCTTCTTTGGAATACTCTTACTTCAGTCATTAATAACCTTCAGCTATACACCCCACCCTGTACTTTTAGAATTCAATACCAATAAAGGGCCCATGTTTTAAAGAATTTAGTATCGGACTAGAATCAAGATGACCCAGTTCAAACCTTCCATTCAGCCATGATCTTGGCCCAGCCACCCTTAGCCCAAGCTATCTCACAGAGTTGTTGTGGAGATAAAATGATACTCATACAGGATAGACAAGAGGTTTGCTCACAGTTAGTCTTGGTGAGATTCCCAGAATACTTCAAGAACACATTGAATTCTTTCATATAAACCAAGCACATGCTCATCTGAAGCCTATAGACTGGGCCAGATCCTGACCCCTCAAAGCAACCTAGGAAAGCGAGAATGGTATTGCTGCTCAGGTGGAGGAAGGAGAAATGACAGAGAAGGCTTGCACAGTTCAAAGCTTCTGTGCCTAGTTGCTAACTCCAGAAGTTTCCAGATCATTGCAAAGCCAACAGAGTGCTGCAGAGAGACTACACTGAAGAAGATGCCACACTGGGGAACAATGCTTTGAAGGGCTACAGGTGGCATGTCAAAAAGCTACTTGTTGCTCTCACGCCACTGAGTATTTTTGGTTTAAATAATTTCTCTCAACACATTCTTTTCTTATACGTAACTGTACCAAAACAGATCACCTTTGCTTTTATGCATCATTTGCCTTCTTTTATGGTGCCAGGAAAAATAAAATTTTGGTCAAATCGCATTGGTTGATTCAATAAGCTCATGGATGTAATTTGAGAAGGCATTAATATGTCCAAAACACAATTCAACAAGGATTTATCCGTCAACTTATCTCAAATGATGCAGACAGAATAAGGATTCCAAAGTGTGACTGGTATATTTTTATAACCAAGAACTAGTTTGATTTGGGCGGGAAGGGGACAGGGGTCAAATTTACCACAGTACCTGAAGAAAAACTGCAAAGTAGCAGTTGAGTTGCATTATACACTCTGAGGACATGGTGTCAAATCAGGGAAATCTAGAAGTCTGCCTCACCACAGCTCTGTTGTGGCATGTGGCAATTTTTCCCATGACAATTCCACTAGGCAGAAATGAAAAGGTTACTAGGCCTCATGGCTGAACAGAAAAGTATGGCTACAGGATACAGATCTACCTCATCTGCCCACAATTCACATTTTTTTTGAGGGGGGGACCTTGAATCCTAAAAATCTAGAATAATAGGCATGCACAGCAATAATACTTAGAATTATGCAGCTTAAGAGGCAGAGACTCCTTGCCTTTAACACAATTTGAATCTAATTTGCTAGGGCTTTTTGTTCTGTTTGTCAGAACAGACTAGGGGTCAGTTTGGGCAATACCTAAGTTAATGCACACATTACGTGGCTACCCACCTTGCATCTGGACAGCCACATGTTACCGAATGCTTACACAAGGCCTGTGCACATAAAATCCAATGCACATAAACTCAAACTGTGAGCTTGTTAGTTCACAAAATCTGGGCAACAACTACACAATTTGGGTCTATACGAGCTACAAATTAGGTACTCAGACCCTATGCAAATATTATGTCCAACTTGTGGCAGGCTTAGAGGAAGGACAGAAATGCAAACACAATCCAACTCTCACTGTGATTTGCCCCACCACACAGAGATCTGCCTAATATGTCCCAAACAAAGTGAGTGAAGTTTGGATGTCACGTTCAAACTGTTTTTTGGAGCATGCTGGGGACATCAGACTGGTCATATGCGGATCAAAATAATGATTCTGAAATTATAAGTAACAAAGGCAGTGTGGTCAGGTTAGCGAGCTCACCTAATAACTGCACCAGGTTAGGGTGCTTGATTTCCTTCATAACAGAAGCTTCTTTCAAGAACTCATCCACTTCCATAGTATCTTCCTAAAAGTGGGACAGGATACTTTTAACAAAGTATAGACAAGCAAACAGAAAAAACCCAGAGAGCAATAACCATTATAAACAAGAAAATATTTACATGCACCAGAAATATATATTCCATTGTCATCATGGGGTTTTTTGCATATTTGGTAAGAATTTAAGAACTGCTCTGCAAAATTAGACCAAGGTCCACTAAGTCCAGAATTTCTGCTTACATTGGTGACCAATCAGATGTCTTTGGGAAATTGCTGTCATCCCCCCTCCTTGGAACACAAAGATCTTGGGAAGCAAGGACAAAATGGGCACTGATGTTTCTCAGTAACAGGGAAACGCTGCTTCACATATTGTGTGGCAGGGACGCTTCCAATTTAAAAATGACACACTGGCCATGAATAAATCCAGGCATCCAATGTTTTCCATTTTATTACAGATATTATGAAAACAACTCTTTAGTTAGTTAGCATTTACTTAAAGCTTGCAAAAATTAACCTGTGCATTTTATTCCTTTAATAATACCAGCTCAACACTGTTTGTGGGTTATCTGCCACTTCTCAAAGAGATTATAATATCTAAGAGATGCCACAGTTCAATGCCGTATGGAAATTACATACTCTGATTTGGTGACAGGCCCTCTATAAGCTGCCACCTTTAAACACCAACTGGTTTTGTTCATGGCAATCAAGCATGCATTCCAGAACTATTCTGAGAGTTTCTAGTTACACACTGGGCATAATCTGATGAACAGAGGACCTGCAACATACCTTGAGGGTTTTCACAGCAACTGTGAGGTTGTATTTCTTCCATACCCCAACATACACTTCACCATATTGTCCTCCCCCAAGCTTGTGCTTCATGGTGATGTCTGTTCGTTCCATCTCCCATTTGTCATGGATGGGGGACACTCCATAGACTGTGGGCTTATTGCACTTTGGAGCCGGGTAGTGCAAGGTTGTCACCAGGCCATCAGCTACAGTTGAGTGATGGTGAACTAACTCTGCCAATGCGTTGAAGCGGCTTTCAGCTGTTACATACACCTGTTAAGAAGGAAACAGTCTGTAAAAAATCTTTTATGAAATATTCTCTTCCAGAGCATGCAGCCTCGGTGGTATTGCCTAGTATAAAGGAAAGAGAAATGTGAGGCCTGTAAACTCAGTGTTGTAAACTCAAACTATGAGCTTGTTAGTTCACACAAAATCTGGAGCTAATCTGGCAAGATAGCTGCCAATTACTGATACAGAACCAGAAGATCTCCTCTTGGCAAGAAGTTTATTATTTAGTTATTCCAAGGGAAATCAAGAGTTACTGAGCAGTACTTAAAGAAGCAAATCCTCTGCTTAACATAACGGAAACGTGAATTTTCAGTATTCCTTTCACTGCAAACCACTGTTTTAAAAGAGGAAATAAAAGTAAGAATGCTTTCATGCAAAAAAAGGGGGAAGGGGTGCTCCCTCAGTTATTTACCTTGCCGTCTGTGGTGGTATTGATCCTGTAGTGGTAAACACGTCCCTCGTACCTGAGCGAGATGGACAATTGTCCTGGGCTGCTCTCACTTTCCCGAACTAGGAAGCTGCCATTAATGAGGCTGCTCAGCAGATACTCAGCTGCACTGCGTGACACTGGTCCATGATACCAGGAATGCTTCTCCAGACTGTTCACTGGGGTGATGTAGTTACTAGGTACCCATCCCTGCCCATTCTTAGAGCGTACTTCACTCCATTCACCATTCTGGTTGTAACCCAATACTCGTAACTTCTCACCTAAAAGGGGTAGTGGTGGTGGGGGGGTTAGGGGAAGAGAACCAACACAGCAAAATGATTTTAAGTTTTATAAAATTCCTTGTTGAGAGATGAAAGGAAAATTACACAATGAGAAGACAACAAATACACCAGTAAGCACAAAGTAGTTTTAAAAAGCATATTCCTTTATTTTAGGTCAAACTATATACATCAGACCTCAGATCTCCTGGCATTTTTAAAAACAGAACTAACAACTGCATGAGTCCACCTTGTTGTGCCAGGACCTCTATAGTTATTTAGGATCTAAAGGTGCCCCAGAACATAGAAGAAGGGGGAGCTAAACCAGGGCCTTTTGGGGGGGGGGGGCAGTAGTGGAAATGAGTTCCGGAACCACTTTGTGGAAACAATTCTGAAAAAAATGTTTAATGCTATTGAGATGGACTGAATAGTGAATACATATGGAAAAGGATCTCCTGGGATGGAAGGAAAGGTCAGTCTGTAAGTGATTATAATAGACCAGATTAGTATTTGGAAGCTGAGTACTTTTGTTAGGTTTTCTTTTGCTTTTAAATGTTAGTCTTTATTTTTAGGTTTACTATTTTTAAATCTGTGAGTCATTCAGAGATCTCAGCAGCCAAGAACGCCTGTACACTGTGGTTCCAGAGCAGTTTTGGAATCCAGTTGGCACCATAAAGTCTCAGGAGTGGAGGGGAGGGGTGAGGTTGAATTTATAGTTAATGACTCTCTGCCATAACAAAGGCAACCAACAGCAAAGTTTTGTTTCATCATGAGACAGCAAATGGATCACATTCGGTTTCACCCCACTTTAAAGAAGCCAAAATGCAACGAATGAATTCCAAGCCACAAGGAGTCCGAAGTGAACCCAAGCAGTAAAACAGCCAATTCAAAACAGATCTGCAAAAGTCTTCAGATGATCACTACTGACAAGTCTTGCAGTATTTCCAAAGTGAGGGTCAACTACTTCCTTCACATGGCCTTCACTTTTTTCATCTCCTTCCTGCATGGCCATAAGAGGCACTGCTGCAGGCCCTCCCCTTCTCAGCCTCCACATCACACTGGCCTACACAAAAATCATGTTCTCACCTCTTTTACATCCCCCTCCAAGAAAGGAAACAGTCAGGCTTACCTTTGGTGATGCTGAGCGTATTGTCACCACTTGCTACAAAATCGTAAAGTGCAACAAAAAGATTGGGGTCGCTCTCAGTAGCTCCAAGCAGGTTCTCCTTGGAGCTCCACCTGATGGCTTCATTCAGTGCCTGGGGTTCAGTGTCACAACCATAGGGGCGGTGCAGAGCCTCTGGAGGAGGAGAAAAAAATGGTTAGTTTCCATATCTGTTAAAATCCAGGATATGTCACTGCCATGAATCAAGACCTAGGCAACAAGCACAACGGTGAGCTATCCAAACCAAAAACAAAATTCCTCATTATAACTCCGAGGCAATAGAGCGGATAGGTCAGGACTTTTGTTTCAAGTTTCTTTAAATTTTGGGTTCCTGGTGCAAAAAGCCCCAGGCAAATGGAACCATTCCTTCCCACCAATTAACATAGGACACAATCTCCCTGGAAGACCTACCAACTAGCAGGTAGCAGAGTGGGAGACAGCTGATCCACTGGAAGTAACTATTGTTGCACAGTTCTTGTTCATTTCAGTGGGGTTTATACATCAACACTCTCCACAGATCAGAGCTGTCCCTCCCATCTTTAAAGGCATTCCAAATTTACTACTTGAAATTTCCCCTTAAGTTTTGTTTCATCATGAGACAGCAAATGGATCAAACCTTTGGCACCTCATTGACACTGCAGTAACCAGGTCACTTGCACAAGTAGTTATTTATTGCTCTTTTGTCATTGGGAAAAGTTTTATTTTATGAAACTATTAACTCGCTACAGGAGAACTAGCTAGTCCTGCCAAGTACCAAAAAAACAACAACAACCCACTAGACCACCAAGTTAAGCAATCAGACTATCAAACTGTATGGAAAGCAGCAACTATCTTATGTGAGAGATTAATGTCATTAGCGCTGATGACAATGATGACTCCAGGTAAGATCAAATATTCATGCATACAGACTCAAGAAGTACTTAAGCCAAACAGACAGAGAAAACAGTCTCAAGAGAACCTTTTGCTAACATAATAAACCTGGAAATTAAAGACAGCATGAGCAGAAAGCTCACCAGAATGACTTGCTTCAGCAGTTCATATGCTTCATTCACCTCCATGTTTCAACAGAGGGGCTTTATATGGGACCTAGACCTCTGCATGATCTCCAAGATCCCAAGTGAGATCCCAAGAGTATGGGATCCCAAGTGAATTTTTTTCAAACTTTTAGAGATTAGTTCCCAGGGAGAAAACAGCAACTTTGGAGGGTGTGCTCTGTGGCATTATACCCCAGGAATTTCCCTACCCTGAGCTGGCAACCCTAAATGCAGGGCTCTCTCCTATGCGAACATTAATCCCTGGCCATGACATAATCAGGCCTAGACCTGTTTCTCACATGTACAAGCAAAATACAAGAACGCCCAGCTGAAATATGAAGCAGACCATTTGGGAGTGATAGGAGGCAGAGGCATTTTGTCATTTAATATGTCCTGATAAGTGGTGTCTGACCACATTTATATAAGGTTGTCCGCTCTTGAAAAAGGGTCTTCTCGAAACAGTCTTTATTGAATGTCTGTCGGGATTAACTCAATTGATGACAAGTTTCTGCTTGAAGTCCTTGCCCTAAATACCATGGGCGATTTCCCCGGTGATTCTGCATTTCATACAAGGACTTCAGCTTGTGCATCGTGTATTATGTACTCTTTACTATGGTCTTTAAGTTACTGACACTGCTTTTTGGACTGTTCATGTCTTGTCAAATGTGCCTTGATATATTCTACCTTCTATGTTTAAGAATTGCTGTGCAGTCTATTGTACTCTACTTAATCCCAATTATTACTTTACAATGTGTTGGATTAAATTCTTTTATTATAACATATGTATTATATTGTAAGTTAGTTTCATGATGTTCTTGCCATTTCCCTCTCATATGTACAGCTGCCTCACTCTAATGTAATAAGCTAAAGGTAAGCCCACACCAAGCCCATAGTAGCACTATCCCATACTCTCAACTTGGCATGCTTCTGGCCACCAAACAACACAGCTGTTAGCCACACCTCATGCCTCACCCTTTGTCTCCTTCCTTCCATACATTACAACTCCACTCTGTGTCTTCCTTCTTCTTACCATTCTCTCCAAACTATTAGATCTAATTCTTGTGCTTACCAAGCATCTTTCACTGCACACATTCAAAGATGGGTGGGGCTAGGAGAAGCATTAACCAAATGGCATTAAGCCTTGTAACAAGCAGGGGACCAGGGACAGCCTTCTGCTGGCTGCTACCACTCTGGTAAGGGTCTGTCTGAGAGGACCCAGAGCACCCACCCGATCACTGTCTTCCTTCTCAGCAAGCAACTTTTATCTGTGACTGAAGAGGCGTGCAGACCCAGGCAGTATAACAAAGTTTATTGTAAATGCTCAAGAACAAGTGGATTGTAAAGTTAGTGCTACAGTGAACATGGAAACAGTAAAGATGGTATAAAGCAAAATAAAAAATCCTGATGCAACTAATTATATGTTCCCTTCTGCTTTCAATGCATTCACCCTTCCCTGGATGAGGGAACTCTCATGCTGCAACCTTCTCTCAACCCAGTCTTTTTAGAGAGAACTCTCCTGACTGTAGCCTCTCCAGAGAGAACAACCCTCCATCTCTAGGTAGTCTTTTTATTGTTTCCTCCCAGTTCCCTCCCCTCTGTTCTTCACTGGGCAAGTTTTCCCTCCTAAACTCCTGCCCACTCGATCAGTGGGACAAAAGGTATCCTGGGAAACACAGGCCCCGTAGTTACTTTGATACAGGCTTCCCTGGAGCCTGTAGGCCACACTAAGCCTAGGACCATGACAAGCCTGCAAACTGCAAAATATATCCTACCCTCAGAATTTGGATTTTGTGGTTAAAGAATTCAGCATGTGGGGTGAAACTCTGCTATTAGAACTGAGAGAAGATGCACGTGTACTGGATCAGGCCTCATCAGTGCAGTTATGATCCAAATAGGCTGGTGCTAACCAAAGTTTCTGAAGCCTGAAAAAAGCAAGGTTCAGCTATGCCTTTGCTTTACAGCCTACAGCTTTCAAAAAAAGAGGAGCAAAATCTAATCAAAGCAGGTCTTGCCAGAAAAGGCTTAAAATTTATTCCCTAATAAAGACTTCCAATAATTTGAACAGATGTACCCTCTTTTGATATAGGGATAAGCTGCTGCCATCATAACCTTCAATGGTCACACAAGTCACTCTACAGTAACAGCATAACATTACGATTGTCACGCTAGGACCAAGGTCAGCCTGTTCATCCAGGGGATGGACAGAGCATCAGCTGAAAACTGCCCCTCAAGGGTTTGCTCAGAAAGCAGCTGCCGCTCCTCATCTCATACGAGGTGACAGCAGCAAGCCAGAAAGTGTGTGGGGGCGACAAGCAGCACTGACAGCAGAAAGGGTAAGGAAGAGGAGGACAAAGAACCATTCCCCCCTTTCATTACGCCCCCAAGACTGGTTCAGTGCTAAAGCACACATAAGCACCAGCCGCACCTCTGTAGCCCAGCCACATGCAACTTGGCCACAGCAACACACGTGAAAGGCACGTAAGGTCCCAATGAAAGAAAGCTGCAGAAGCATCCCACCTGCTGCTGCCAGTTTCTTAGCGCTGCCCACAAGGCCATTTGTAGTTCTGTGCTATGCCATATCACATATCTAGATCAAGAATTCGAGGCAGATGTGCAGCAATTCGAGTCATACTGCAAGAACTGAGAAACCAGTCATAATTAAGTTGACTATTACTTATTTACTGTTAACTTTCCTCCACTGTGAAAGGGGGAAATTGTCAGATAACTGTGCAATCCAGTTGCATAAAAGATTAATGCTGAAGCATTTAAGACTACATAATTTATGAGCATACAAAGTTTAAAAAGACCTCAAGGGATCACTTGAGTGGGAGATCACCCTTTGCATTTGAGGAAGGACAGTTAAAGCAAAGTCATACCTGACAGACATCTATCTAACACATCACAGTAATATTTTTAATACTGGGCACTCCATATCTAGACCATCACCTCCATCCTGATGAACACACTTCTATATTCCCATCTTCAACCTACTTCCTAATGCTGAACACAGTCAGAAGACTGCTTTTGCTCTATCTTGCTCAAAGTAAATAGAAGTACTCATCCTTACTATAAAATGTACATTCAGGTGGTTAGCTGAGTTATGTTGATCTGAAGTGACAAGAGAAAGTTTGAGTCCAATGGCATCCTTAAGACCAACAAGGTTTAATTCTGGGTATGTGAAGAAGCGTGCATGTACATGAAAGCCAATATCCAGAATTAAACTGTGTTGAATGTGTCACTGGATTCAAATTTTGTTCTATAAAATGTCCCACATCTTAACCTAGTAGAGAATGGCCAGGATTGAAAAAGGAGTAAACAGAAGAACAAGGCACAATGGGAACTCTTGGTACTTTAAAAACAATTACAGTTAAGAAACCCATGACAGAGCAGAGAATATAAGAAACTGGACTATAAAATCCCTTTCCTTAACCGCACAAAGAAAATGAATACTTAAAACCAACGGCACTGTTTAAGTAACAGCATTTTAAATAGCAAGTTAACTCTGACCTTATGCAGTGAAGGCATTAGCAAGAGCCCATTTATGTGCTTTATGTGAACATCACTATAATCTTCTATGGTATGGAAATGTAGGAATGCAATCTCTACATCTATGGCTCACTAATCTACCTACTATACTATGGCACTTCATTCACACACAATGGAAGAATTTAGCACTTCAAAACATTTGCTGCCCAACCAAGCTGCACAATTTCTGATAGTGAATAGACTGCTTCACCACCCCTTTCTCATGCATCCCCCTCAAACAACCTACTCCCCGCCTGAGTCATTTCACACAGTCCGACCATACTACAAACTACTTCATTTATTTTATTTTATTTATATCCTGCCCTCCCCCCCGAAGTAGGCTCAAGGCGGCTTGCAACATAAAATTCCACAAACAATTAATAATAATAATAATAATAATAATAATAACAACAACAACAACTTTATTTTTATATCCCGCCCTCCCCCGCCAAAGGCGGGCTCAATTAAAATCAATAAGTATTAAAATTGTATGTTCAGCATGGCCAATTCCCATCAGCATGGCCAATGGCTGGGGCTGATGGGAGTTGTAGGCAAAAAAAGATCTGGAGAGCTACCGTTGGCCACCCCTGAGATATTCAATAGTTTCTCTTCGGACCCAACACAAAATCAAGCAGAAAGTAATTGAAGAGAGCACCAAACAGCGTTCTAATATGTGGCAGCTGCTCATTTCGGCTCATGAGAGATTTTAAGCCCACCGTTCTGGTGGACTTAAAATGCTAAGTAATATTCCTTTCCAACATACCTGTCAAACCAGATAATCTAGGATAGGAGGCCTCCTCGCAGAAGGGGCACAGATGCTTGTCATTCTCTTTACCAAAACTGTTTGACTGAAGAATGGTCCCAAGAATCATATTGCACCCTACAGAAAACCAAACGCAAGTGCCTGGCACAAGTCAGAGTCAGAAAGCAACTCCCTTAGGCATGGTGTGTCACGCAAATGTGACTACTATGAACAAGAGCTGGAGCCAACAAGAGGCAGAACTGCTGGTGTGGGTGGGGAAACAAGCAAGGGAAAGCATTTCTGCATTAAGCAACAGGAAGCTTTAGAAAGGTGGAGCTTTTCCTAAAAGTCAGGATGCCAGGAATGGACTGCAAATCGAAACAGTCCAGGAATTGACATGGAACAACAATGGAACCTTATTCATTCATAGTAGGAAATCAAATTGCTTGAATGAAGCATTTCAGCATAGTTGAGCAATGAATACTAGTCCCACACGTTTTTCATGTGTACAGAGCACTATGTATTTCTATGAATTCATTCACTAAAAACTACCTTGAATCTCACTACAAATAAGATTTGTGGAATGAAGACTCTTCACAAATTAAGTTCTTAGACTAATACTGTCACAAGCATCGGGGACGGGAGGGGTTAGTGAAGACTATTAGCATTAGTATTAGACTATTAGTATACAAGTACTCAAGCTGGACTGCTAATCTCAGCTGTTTCTCTGATAAAAATCCTTGCTCCAGAGTCAAGTTTTAAATGACAACAGAACTGAACAATCACCACAAACAGGCCAGTGCCTGCGCAGTTTGATGGTGCATCAAATTGATCAGTTATGCTAACCAGACATGGGACAAGTAACAGAAGCAAGCATTTAGAATTGGGAAGATAAAAGAGCTTTCCCCTGAAAACCTTCTGAGGGTCAGAAGGTTGGTTCAATACATATACTGGTGCCATCCTCTCTCCAGGCTTAGTCTCTACTAGGGAGTATCAAACATGGGGCCTGGGGGCTGAATCAGGCCCCTGAGCAACTGGCTGTCATCTGCTTTCTTCTGCCTCTCTCTTGCTTCCTTCTGCATCACAGCTTGCTTTGCACATAGGAGCTACAGAGCAAAACCTCTATTTTCTCCATTGGCTGAGGCTCCTCCTTTTGAGAGGGTGTGGGGGAGGGATAGCTTGCTTCACCGGAAGCTCTGGCTCTTTCCTTCTTCCCCAGGGGATCAGGATTGGGAGGAACCTCAGCCAACAGTAGGATGAGAGGCTTGGCTCAGTAGCTCTGCTGTGCAATTGTGAGATAAAAATATTTAAGAAAGACCAAAATTAACCAACACACTGTTAGCTGTAATAGCACACAAGAAGGATGTAAATAAAGAACAATTTTCATTAATGTCTATAATGTCTGAATCTTATTATATTTGTACACAATATTATTGCCACTTAAACTGGAGCATTAAAGCAACAGGCAGAGTACATGAAAGTCCAATGGAAAAAGAAATTAATTCACAAAGTGCGTTATAAGTTCATACTCATCAGTTCTCAAATGGAATCCATCAAGTCCATAAGAAGTCCTTTATGAAGTCCTAGTCTACAAGAGGATCCTAGATAATCCCTCGTTCCAATGACCTCTTCCTCAATGAACCCCCGATAATGATAGCATGTGCCAAACTATGCCATCATATGTGGTTTTTATGTCCACCCTGTGTGTTTTTTGTAGGTCCAATTAATTAGCTGTATAACTAAGCCCAAGTTTTTAAGTAATTATTTTAGACAAGGCACTCAAGCCACTTAAGGCAAATGTCTTTTATGACATTTATGACAAAGTAGCCTTGCTTAACACAACGTAACATAAATATGTGGAGATTCACATTGTTAGGGAGGGGAAGTCTTCACTCTCTATGATAATTTTCCTTAAAGGTATGTTCCTTTTTTGCAATCTCCCATCAGAATTAAACTCACATATTACCTGACAAAATAATGTGAATAAGGATGGGCACGAACCAAACCACAAAGCACAATTTTGCCCTGTTTGTGAACAGCCATTCATGATGGATCTACTGTCACAAACTTCCACAAACTTTTAAAGCAGTTCGTGGTGGTTCATGATTGCAGTAGCTAGAGTTTAAAGGAACTCTGAGTCCCTTTAAACCCTTGCTTTCAGTTCCCTTCTTAAAACCACACAAACAGCTGAGTGGAGGGGAGCACCTCAGTGTTTCGGGTCATATTGTGTAGTCCCTCTAAAGGCACAACATAGCCCCAAACGGCTGAGTGGCAGTGAATGCTTCCCTGCCATGCAGCTATTTTTCAAGTTGTTTTCTGCAGTCCCTTTAAACTTTTAAGGGACTGCACAAGACAGCCCAAAAACACCTGAATTTTCTGGCTTTGGGAGGGCTTTCTGCAAACCCTTTTTAAAGGAACTGAAGTCTCTTTCAACAGGGTTTGTGGGACACTAAACCATATTTTTCTAATTCCCATCCCTGAATGTGAAATAAGGACATAGTCCAGCATCCTGTCTCACACAGTGGCCAATGAGTTCCTCTGGAAGGCCAACAACTGGGCACAGAGGCCAAAACCTTCCCCTGATGTTTCCTCTTGGCACTGGAATTCAGAGGCTGACTGCCTCTGAATGCAGAAGTTCCCTCAGTCATCATGGCTAGTAGATGCTGACAGCCCTATCCTACATTAATCTTATCTAATCCTCCTTTTAAAGCTATCTATTCCTGTGGCCATCACTACATCCTCTGGCAGCTAATTCCTAATTTAAATCACTCTCTGTGTACACAAGTATTTCCTGTAATCCTTCCTGAATCTACTGCTCATCAGTTTCATGGGATGGCCTTGAGTTCTAGTATTTTGGGAGAAGGAGAAAAAGTTCTCTTTGTCAACTCTCTCCACTCTGTGCATAATTTTATAAACCTCTATCATGCCCCCCTTAGTAGTCTCTTTTATTAACTGATAAGTCCCAAACTCTTCAGAGGGGAAGTCATGTAAATCTATTGTAGAAAAACAGAACAGAAATCCAGTGACACCATAAAGGCTAACAACATTTATTCCAATATGATGTTTTCTGAGAGCTCACTTCCTCAGATTCAGTGGGGAAAAAGAAAACAATCTGCCTTATTGAAAGAAATCAATGGAATGGGGGTGGTGTTAAGTGAAAAGGACTGGTATCATATAAGGTATGATTCTCTAGTTACACATAACAGAGATTGGGTAATCTGAAGCCATTCCAAATTTTCAATTTGAGCTATAAAGCAGGCTTATTAAGTGCACCAGTATGAGTTTGCCTTACATCTTTCCAACAACAGAAAATTTTCAAAATTTAGGTTGTACCCTCTGGCTTGTATTTTCTGATAAACAATTTCAACACACACACACACACAACACACATGCATCCTTCAGAATTACATAAAAAACTGAACTACCTGCGATATGCATTACAGGACACTGGAAGGCAACAAAAGATTTCTCAAGTAGTGCTTTCAAGTTACTCACTCTCCTACAATCCTACAAGTAATTTACTCTCCTACAATCCTAACTGTAGGATGAGAACAGAAGACTGGTCATGCAGCATTGTCAAATGAGTCTGGAACTAAGACCTCAGAGCCAGTGAAATGCTGGGCTACAAATGAATGGGGAGACCCAGATTTAAATCCCCAATCAGCCATGAAGCTCACTGAGTGACCATGGGCAAGTCAATCTCTTTCAAAGAATTGTTTGGATCCCTAATTTTCCCAGGACAAAAGATGGACTTAAACTGAATATGAGCTCAGCCCACAGCCTACTCTCCTGCAGGCCAAGACCTTATGATTCCCAAACCTGCCTTCACAAACCAATTGTAACAAACAAGTCAAGGAACTGGGCCCACCTACTGTTATTTTAAGAGCCTTCCTCCCACACAGAGATGAACTTGGCTGCTATTGCATCATTCCTTCCTGTTGTCACAGTGGTGGTGTGAGTGGAATGCCATAAAAGATTGGTCAGGACGGCATCAGCCGTTTGTATGGGAGGCCCCATGAACATTTGTCTCCATGACACCTGTCTCAAAGCCGCCAGTCTTAAGATCCAGTTTTCTATATATCTCAAATTGAGTAAGAGACAGAAAAACCACAGTGGGAGACCTAACATTAATTACAGAGCTAAAGGCATAATTAACTTTGTTTCTATATAAAGGTCAAGTTAGTGTCCACACTTAAAATCAGCCACTGACATGATACTCCTCCTGGCTTTGCTCACAGGAAAGTAGTCTCTCTATTTGCCTGCACAATCAGAAGCTTCATTGTAGATCTGTTCCTAACCTACACAATTAAGTAGCAACATGTATAGACTTGCTCTGACATTTGCAACTATAAATATCTTAGTCCTACTGCAATGTTAAGAGCTTTATAACAGGCCCGTTCAATTCCCTCCCTCAGAGGCAGGATTTTCCCTCTGTTTTTCTTTCCCTTCACTGACTGAGCGACCCTAGTAATGTGTTTTCTTTTTTTTTGCTGAAAAACTCTGGCTGTCCCACCCTGTCACAGTTTAATATGTTGGCTGTTTGCTCAACCCAGGAACCTGAGGAAAGAAATGGGAGCTCCCTTTAACTTAACTTAAAATGGCACTCAAGGAGTTTTTACATCCTGAATTAATATTGTATTCAACACAGAGGGGAAAGGTCAGGTGAAATCAGGGGTAAAATTTCTGAGGTAACTCAATATAGATAACTCTGAGGTAAAACCAGTACATGCACAGACTTCAGTTCTGTTTCAAGCTAATGTGAGTTTCTTAAGCTATTCAGAGTTACTTAAAATCTTTATGTTGAGAGGCTTTTGTTCCAGTGCTTCCCCCAAACACTCCACTTTCTTTGAGTATTCTCTCTTTTTTGATTTCCAGAAGGCTGGGGCACTCATTCCAGTATCCAAACCCCTTCTCTTGAAACACCAGTACTCATATTGAGTTTTTAACTAACTCTTAAGGTCTCTAAAAAAGGCAGTTTCTAACCACACTAGACCAGAGATCTCTGCATTCTTCAGAGTTACCACCTTGTTTAAATTGGTGGGGAATTTTCTTCTCTTTCTAGAAGATCTATCCCCTTTCCTAGGCCCAAATAGGAGCCTCCAACTAATTACCCACTTGTCCTTGCCAGCTTTCCCCAGTTCTCCTGTCTGTGTTAAACTGCTCTCAGTCACAGCTGAATTCCAAATGCATTCTCTTCCTCATCATTCAGGTAACCAATCAGATTGCTTGCAGCAGCCTGTCACTCAAGGTCAGGGCTCTTTTTCTAGCAGGAGCTCCTCTGCATATTAGGTCACACCCCCGTGATGTAGCCAATCCTCCTGGAGCTTACAGTAGGCCCTGTGCTAAGAGCCTGCTAAACTCTTGGAGGATTGGCTACATCAGGGGGGCATGGCCTAAAATGCAGAGGAGCTCCTGCTAGAAAAAGAACCCTACTCAAGGTGCTTTGTTTCTGTGAAGAATTAACCTTCCATAGTCCTGTAGCTGTTTGTACAGCTTTTAAAAGTGTAGTCCATCACAGGCTTCTTGCTTCCAGAGGATTCTTTTAGCCTCGGGAGCTCTTTGCAATTCTTCCACCCAACAGCAAAGCTACTGAATGCCTGCAAGGTCTAGCAAAGACTGTTATTTGAATATATAATGCAGCCAGATTAAGAATGTGCCATGCTAGGCAGAAGTGCTCCTCCAGGGACTAGAGCTGGATACAAGCTTCCAAGGAAGCT
Source organism: Heteronotia binoei (assembly GCF_032191835.1). Taxonomy (NCBI): domain Eukaryota; kingdom Metazoa; phylum Chordata; class Lepidosauria; order Squamata; family Gekkonidae; genus Heteronotia; species Heteronotia binoei. The sequence goes on along the minus strand of NC_083224.1, from coordinate 175,218,202 downwards.
AAGCACATACTAAATTGAATTTGAAAACAAAGATAGAAAGTTCCTCTATTACACACAGTGTGTTAAAATTAAAATCTGCATCAGCCATTACTAGGGGTCCCAATCCCCCCGCTTTAGCGGGAGACTTCTGGGTTCCCAGCTTAATCTCCCGGTCTTCAAAAATTGAGAACCGGGGGGTGGGGGGGTGGAGGGGGGGAGAACATACCTATAGAGCTCCTGAGCAGGTTGTAAAATCCCTGTCCCTTTAAGGCTGGGCAGGAAGGAGGAAACAGGAAGGGCTTCGGAGAACGGCCCCTCCCTTCTTTGCTTTCGTTTTCACAGCAGGCACAGTTCTCCGGAAGAAGACCAAGTAAGTATTTGTGTGTGTGTGTGTGTGAGAGAGGGAGGGGGCAGGGAGGGGGATTCCCTCGTATGGAGGCCCTCCCCCCCTTTAGAAAGCATGGGGGGGGGAGGGAAATGTCTACTGGGCACTCTATTATTCCCTATGGAGAATGATTCCCATAGGGAATAATAGGGAATTGATCCGTGGGTATTGGGGGCTCTGGGGGGGCTATTTTTTGAGGTAGAGGCACCAGATTTTTAGTATAGCATCTAGTGCCTCTCCCCAAAATACCCCCCAAGTTTCAAAACGATTGGACCAGAGGGTCCAATTCTATGAGCCCCAAAAGATGGTGCCCCTATCCTTAATTATTTCCTATGGAAGAAAGGCATTTAAAAAGGTGAGCTGTCCCTTTAAATGTGATGGCCAGAACTCCCTTGGAGTTCAATTATGCTTGTCACACCCTTGTTCCTGGCTCCACCCCCAGTGTCTCCTGGCTCCACCCCCAAAGTCTCCTGGCTCCGCCCCCAAAGTCCCCAGATTTTTCTTTAATTGGACTTGGCAACCCTAGCCATTACATTAGTTCAGCCAGTTACTACAACCACTTATTTTTAAACATGGGTGCAAAACACAAACAGGTTTTCAATTATGTAGGTCATTTCTTCTGCCCTGGCGCAGCAGTGAGAGAAAAAGGGCGCATGTGGCACAACATCATTTCCTATGGTGTGAAAAGAAGTGACATCACACACTGCTGTGACACTCTAGTAAACCCCAAAATATCTACATTTTTTTCAGAGAGATTGCTGAAGTGCCCCAGCAATGTGACATCAATTCCAGTTATATGACCAGAAGTGATGCCAAAATATGTTTACCCTCTCCCCACAAAGCTCCAAGGAGTTGCCAGCTGACAACCCTACTTGCCCATTTTAGTAGTAGCTGGGCTCGTGTGGGGGAGGGGTGGCTTGGATTGCAGAAGGTCCAGAAAAAAAGTAGGATTTCTGCCACTTCCCCCCTCTGATGCCTGTCCCCTCATATTAATGCCTCTTCCATTTACAAAAGCTTTTGCCATGGTGGCATACCAAGATAATGCACGCAGTTATAGAATGGGAATCGCAGCCAAGATCAAACCACCAATACTAAATTGGAGCCTAGGACTCCTTCCACCTCCTCTCACATAAAATATAAGTGAAGATGGCTGAATGATTTCATCAGCTGTTCTGACCCTCTGTGCTCTTGATTCTGACCAGTTAATTGCATAGTTACACAACTTAAAATTTATCTACAGATCTCTCACATCAGCAGTAGGCCATGTCATTTCTCCCAGAAAAATTCAAGCCATACATTCTCCCAAAATTCACATTGATAAGCTGTCATTTTATGATGACATCTACAACCTTCTAAAAATAATATTTTTTGGGGGGAGGGAGGCTGCACTGCCAGAATTCTTCTGGGAGAACTTGCATGGGTTACTGAATTTCTTCTATTTGTTGCCTGAGTCAGATCTCCCAGAAGAATTTTGGCAGTGCAACTTCCTCGGTTTTTTAGAAGCTCACAAATATCATCAAAAATGGCAGCAAAAATCATCTGTGAAAGATACTGGAACTAGGAGTGATTTTGGTTAAATATTTAGATCCTGTTTGTGCTTATTGATCTAGATGACTTACAAAATGCTCATTTAAAGAATGCTGGGCAAGTTACAATCATTTTCAAACATTTTGCCTTACCCAATGCAGTGCTTATCATGAAGTAAATGCACATGCAAAGTGTGTGCACCTAGGAAAGTCTCATGGCTTTAACTGACACTTTGTCAAATTATTGGAGAAAAGCTGAAATAAGCATGTCCTTATATTATCACTTTTTCACCTTTCCCTCAATAATTTCAGTAGTGCACGGTGGAGAGTTTTCCCTTTTCTTCAAATAGGGATGGTTTGGATCATCTGTATTTTCTGCTGGTGGTGTGCGCACATGATTTTTATTGTCACCTCCCACTGCAGATCCTCACAACATGCACAGCACAGCACTCTTTCTGTGGGTCTCCTAACCACAGGGGCAATGTTTTGTGGGCACAGGGTAGCAGGATACGGGAAGATAGGAAAGCTGTGTTCCTCCCTCTGAGCTCTGCTCACAAAATTTCTGATCATGTGAGCACTTTCTCTCAGCACACCTGAATACCTGTATGAGTGTGTCTTTCCACTATATACCTGTTCTATTTTTAACATCGTCAACTCCTATCAGCATAATTCCCACTTCTGTAGAGAAGTCTGAGTTCATCCCCACATGACTATTTCAAATGCCCCATAGTGTTAGTCATGGGACAGTACTCTATGCCGTTTCCCATACCCATAAAGTTTCCACTGCTTTTGCAACTGTCTTTCTTGAGTCGGGCACTCCTTACTTCACTCAATAAAAAGAGCTCAAGCAACAGGAACTGTAAGTATATGCTGAAGTTCCTTCCTGTTCTTATGGCAGTCTAAACACAAGCACCAGCAAGACCCAGTGTTGCCATGCAAATCTCTCAGACCTCATGAAGCAGAGAGCTCCTCAAATCTGAGAAAACAAAGGTGGTAGAGAAGCTTAATTTTCCCCCACCCTGTAAAAAGCTGGGAACAATACATAGTACTAAGAGCAAGCTACATCACCCTATGATATGATCTGCAATTTGAAGTGCTGGCTCCTGCTGCTTACTTTTTAAAAACCCTGTAATTGTCTGGCTTACTTATTGGATTTTGTCTTAAAAACAAGAATCCTTTATCTTTATTTAGATAGTTTTAAGTTTGCACAGCACTTATAATTCAGAATTTAGTTTCACTGGACTGCATCTTCACCTATGTTGTATGAGTGGAAGGGCAAAGTTACTTAAATTGGTCAAGAGAGGGATGGGGAGATTTCTGCCAGTGTCCCCTTCCTCCATATCAGCCTATCTGTTCCCAATGATTCTTGATCCTTAGAAATAGTTTTTGTAGGGGCTTCATTTTGAAGGAGGAAGGCAGCAAAGATGTTTTGTGCAAGCAGAGTTGCACTCACTGTTCTTTTCACAATTCCTAATTTCATAACAGCGTATTCTTTTTGAAGCAGTATAAGCTTATCACTCTGTAACAATACTAACAAATTAATGGTTTAAACATTTGAGTGTTTCGAGCCCGTCCCTGTGGCATCGGTCCCATCGTTGTGGGACCCAGGGGGCCGGCGCAGTGGCACGCTGAAGCAGCCTGTCGGTCACTTCCGGGTTCCTGTCCTGCATCTCGACCTGTGTTATTAGTGACAGGCTGCTTCGGCGTGCCGCTGCGCCGGCCCCCTGGGTCCCACAACGATGGGACCGATGCCACAGGGACGGGCTCGAAACACTCTATAACCCCTCAAAAGAACAGCAGTCTAGCTCGCTTCCCCCGAGCCCTGCCGCCATAAGCCTCAAGGGGGCTCATTTTGCGGCATCTCCCGGTGGGAGGGTGGCACCCGCACGGGACACATATCAAATGAAAGAGGGGGCGCAGGGCTATCAGAAACAGCCGGCGGAGGGAGTCGGGAGACCACCCCACTGGGGGATCCACACCCCGAAAGTGATGAAGGTGGCGCAGATAGAGCCAACAGAGCAAACAGGACAAAATAAATAGGCTGCATTATGCAGCACAGTCTCACTGGAATCTCACTGGAATCTGACTGGCTTCTCAGTGTGGAACCCGTTCTCTCTAGTCTTCTCACTTTGAAAAAAGTAAAAAAAGAGTTTTATTTAACTTTATTTCCCCCTTTCCCTCTCTATAAATAATCTTGGTGTTTCCGGCAGTGATATTTGGGGGATTTTTGGGGACATCACAGGAAGTGCTGTGAAGTCACTTCCTGTTTCTGGCAGTGGCATTTGGGGGAAATGATGTCACAGGAAGTGATGTCACTTACTGCTTCCGGCAGGTGGTGCAGGGGAAATGATGTCACAGGAAGTGATGTCACTTCCTGTTTCCGGCAGGTGGCGTGGGGGGGGGAAAAAATGATGTCACTTCCTGTTTCCGGCGGTGGCATGACATCGCCGGAAGTGACGTCGCTTCCTGTTTCCGGCGGCGCACGCGCACACCCCAACTTTCCCCCCAAAAAGGTGTCCCTGGCTGGCCTTCAGACATTATGGCCACCCTAGTTGTCGGGGAAGAAGATAAAGGAGATTGTAAGCCACTCTGAGACTGATTCAGAGAGAAGGGTGGGGGATAAAACTACAGTCTTCTTCTTCTGCGCAACGAATCCAATATCTAGCTTTTAGGATACACTACCATTTGCTATAACTCAAAGAATTCCAAACTAAAACACCATATAGAAATTAAACTCTCCCCTCCACACAGCCTAAAAAAAGGTTCCTGCAGCCTATATCCCATTTAAAGCCCTAGCAAACAGAACAGCCTCGCAGTGCCTTCTAAAGTTCGAGAGGCTGCACACCTTCCCCTCATAGATGCCATTCTGTTTCCAATCCATTAGTAACTTTCTTCGAGGATTAGTAAAATTGAAAGGGCAACTGAGTTAAACATTAGAGATATACAGTTTGTAAATGTTGTCCGGGGGGCAGCTCTAATACCCAGCTACACTGATCAGAAAAGACCCCATTGACAACAGTTTTAGACTTTTACCACATGTTCTCAAAGTATTCTTCCAGCCAAAAAGGCTGCAGCTGTATAATTTTCAAACAGTATTTCTGATCATCATGAGCATGGCCATCCACATCAAGATACCAGTGCTTATATGCTTGTCCTCAAAAAGCCCAGCAGGAACCTATTTGCATATTAGGCCAGACCCCCTGATGTTACCATTGTTTCACAGAGGGCTTTTTTGGTAGAAAAAGTCCAACAGGAACTCATTGACATGTGACTCATGGCCACACCTCCTGATGCTAAGCCAGCTGGAACTGCGTTCCTGCTCAGAAAAGGCCCTGCTTAAATCAGAATACATGTACACAAATATTGTGGCAACTGTGCAAAGTGCAGTTTGAAAGCCTCAAATGAAAATGCTACATTAATAATAACAATAATATTTAATTTATATCCCGCCCTCCCCGCCCTAGCAGGCTCAGGGCGGCTCACAGCATAAAAACTTCAACAATCACAATACATATAATAGATCATTAATACATATTATAAATCATACATTAATATATTACTAATCAAACATTAAAACCATTTAAATTGGAGCTAAAATCTTGATGTTACACATTTTACAGCTTTTCCATGGCGACGGTATTCTTCTACAGTGGATTCCTTCTTAAGTATAGGCCAGCTGGAAAAGAGGAGTCTTGCAGGCCCTGCGGAACTGGGCAAGGCTCCGCAAGGCCCGCACCTCCTCTGGCAATTGGTTCCACCAGTGGGGGGCTACAATTGAGCTATGCTATGTCCTAGTGATCTTTTTAAAAAAGTCTTATATAAGTGGATGTCTCCTATATCTCTGTTGCCTGAGTTCCCCCCATGTATTCCTTAATTTATGTAATAAGCAACACAAAGAACAGAAAGAGAGGTAAGTGCATAGCTGTTCTTTGTGTAAGACAGATTGCTTAAGTAATTAGAACCTCAACATCTCCAAGAGTGCATAAAACTTTTTAAATATGTAAAATACCAGAGACTATCAACATCCCCCCACAAAAAACTTCATTTTTGGTTGAAGTGGGTACTATAATTGTGTTCCAAATTCCTTGGAACTGACTTTAATATGCAGACTGATATTCTTAAAAACTGAGAGAGCAGAGTCACAGCACAGACCAATTTGCCCAAAGTGAAAAATTAACCAAGCACTACATTGTTCAGTGTAATAAAGAGAGATCTGTTTGAAAGAAAGTAAAAGCCTTTTCTGCTGAACTCTTGCTAAAAGGCCGTTTCCACAGCAGCCTCTAAAGGCACTCAGAACTCTAGGGTTCTTAGTGGATGTTTTTCCCTTTTGACAACAGAAAAGGAACATGATCCACAGCATTTGCCCTCTCATACTTAGTATCCAAGTACCTGTGACTGAGGAAAAAGAAGCACTAACATACATTAACTCTCACAACTTTTCTGCGTGCAGGCTAGCAGAGTTTTTATTATTGGCATATGTGTCGATTGCTTACAGCCAGCAGCATCCCCTAGTGGAAAAACAGAATGATTACTTTACAATGCTTTACAGCAGTTAAATTACAAGTCAGTCCTCTTACGTGCTAATTAATGCAGCTAAAGTTTTCCCTAAGAAATTACTGTGGAATATTTAACATGCTTATCTATGAGGGAAAGTTAGAAAGTAAGACGGTAGGAAGGGAAAAAGAATCTTTTAATCAACTTCTTAGATAGAGAGCTATGTGGTTCTAATTATTTTAATTTAAAAAACCATGCAAATCAGCATCACAGATCACTTCTGCCATGTGCTAACACAGGTGGCTATATTTCTTTAAACCACATCACACTGTTGAGCACTACCACGCTACACACTAGACTTTAAGCAGTGAAGAGCCTTTTCTAGAAACACCTTGTGTTCCCTTGTGGCTTGGTCCTACAGAACTCCATGTTAAAACATTCTGTATGAAATTTAATGGGATGTTAGCTTACTTGAAAGTATTTATTTACTTATGTTATTTATAGTCCATAATTATCATAGGGACTCAAAGTGGATTACACACTGTGAGTCAATACAGTCAACAAAATGGGACACTCAATATACAACGCACTAGGACTGTGGAAGTCTGGAAGCAACCAGAAATCTAAAAGGACTGAAGCACAGCATAAGTATTAGCACAACATTTGCATAACATATTAAGCAATGTAAAAATTAAACAGGATGCTACTTACAAGTAAGGTATACACAGCAGTATTGACCACAGTCCCTAATCATTTATCCAAGCAAATTTGTAAACCATTTTGTACAGTGCAACCCTATTACCTCTACAGAAGTCTTATCAAGGACCCACTCTTAACCACTGTTTACAGACAGTATGGGACCTATTTTTAAAATAGATAGGATGACTGAAATCAATATTAGGAGACTTTCAGAGAAGAGAGATTATGGACACCTGGTTAAAATTCCCGCTCCTATAACAACTGCTAAAGGTAAGCGCTCCAGTGTCTGGAGAGCCAGTTTGGTGTAGTGGTTAAGTGTGCTGACTCTTATCTGGGAGAACCGGGTTTGATTCCCCACTCCTCCACTTGCACCTGCTGGAATGGCCTTGGGTCAGCCATAGCTCTGGCAGAGGTTGAAAGGGCAGCTGCTGTGAGAGCCCTCTCCAGCCCCACCCACCTCACAGGGTGTCTGTTGTGGGGGAGGAAGGTAAAGGAGATTGTGAGCCACTTTCAGAGTGGAGGGCGGGATATAAATCCAATATCATCATCATCATCTTCTTCTTTTTGCATTTGATCAGCCTTCCTAAAAAGGTAAAAGGTAGTCCCCTGTGCATGCACCAGTTGTTTCTGACTCTAGGGTGACGTCGCATCACAACATTTTCACAGCAGGTTTTTTATGGGGTAGTTTGCCATTACCATCCCCCGTCATCTACACTTTCCCCCCAGCAAGCTGGGTACTCATTTTACCGACCTCAGAAGGATGGAAGGCTGAGTCAACCTTGAGTCCGCTACCTGAACCCAGCTTTTGCTGGGATCAAACTCAGGTTGTGAGCAGAGGGGACTGCAGTACTGCAGCTTTGCCACTCTGCACCATGGGGCTGCATTCAGCCTTCCTACAAAACACTTTTTCTGTTTTAAGTGAGCAATTATTAAAAATAGTGGTGAAGCCCACTTTAAATCAGGATACAAGCCACTTGTGAGTTTCAGTTTCTCAAATGGGGATCAGTGCTCCAGAGTATGCAGACTAGGGTCTGTAGCACTAATGCCTACCCTTGATTTACACTATACAAGGCACTTCTAAATGCAGAACTTGTCTGCTGAGAGATTTCAAAATGATGGCATTCATGTTTTAATAAACATATTAACATGTTTTTAGATGTCCATAAGAACAACCCTGCTGGATCAGATCACTGGTCCACCTAGTCCAGCAGCCTGTCTCACAAAGTGGTCATTCAGTTCCTTGAGGGCCAACAACTGGGCATAGAGGCCAAAACCTTCCCCTGATGTCCTTCCTGGCTCTGGGATTCAGAGGTTTAGTGCCAATGAATGTGGAGGTCCCCTCAGACACCATGGCTGGTAGCCACTGATACACACCTATCTTCCATTATAATCTATCTAATCTTTTAAAGCTATTTATTACTGTGGCCATTGTTACATCCTCTGGCAGCAAACGCCACATTTTAATCACTCCCTGTGTAAAGAAATATTCCCTTTTGTCCAATCTGAATCTACTGCCCATCAGCTTCATGAGATGGCCTTGAGTTCCAGTATTTTGGGAGGAGAAAAATGTCTCTTTGTCAACTCTCTCCACCCCATATATAATTTTATAAACCTCTATCATGTCCCCCCTTACTTGTTTCTTTTCTAAACTGAAAAGTCCCAGATGCTTCAGCCTTGCCTAATACGGAAGGTGCTCCAACCCCCTAATCATCTTGGTTGCCCTCCTCTACTTTTTTCCAGATACGGTGACCAGAACTGCACACAGTATTCCAAATGAAGCTACACCATAGTTCTATACAGTGTTATTATAATATTGGCCATTCAGCCCTAACCAGGATAGCCCAGGCAAGCCTAATCTCATCAGATCTCAGAAGCTAAGCAGGCCCGACTCTGGCAAGTACTTGGATGGGAGACCTCCTTGGGATACCAGAGTCAAAGGCAGAGGCAGGCTTTATTCGGTTACCTCTCTGAATATCCTCCATGGCCTCAGTAGAGGTCAGTCTCCAGAGATCACCATGACTCTCCCCATAATATCGACCATTTTATTTTCAACCTTTTTCCTAATGATCCCTAATATAGTTTGCCTTTTTCACTGCTGCAGCACACTGTGTTGATAGTTTTATTGAGCTATCCACTATGACCTCGAGATCTTTTCCCCTCTCAGTCTCAGCAAGTTCATTTGCCTATACTCAAAGTTGGGATTTTTTGTCTCAATGAGCATCACTTGATACCAACACTGAACTTCATTTGCCACACTGCCATCCACTCACCCAGTTTGTGGAGATCCTCTTGGAGCTTTTCACAGTCAACCTTGGTTTTTCATCATCCTGGTTTTCATCACCCACAGAATTCAACATTATGAGTGTCGGGGTTCTCAGGCACCCCTCCCATTTAGGCACTAACCAGATCCATCCTTGCTTCACTTCAACAAAGCTGCACAATCATGTGCCTTCAAACAATGCCCTCTACATTTGAATCATTCAAAGAGCTCAAGATTACACGAGGACTACCCTTGTGATTACGCCTAGAAACATTGACAGGCTTCCAAACTTTATGGGTGAACAGAAATAAGCCCACGACTCCTTGATTCAAACCCAGCACTACACATTATAATCTACCCTCTATTGCAAGTACCTTCTGTCATATTTTAAAAGAGAACTTTCAACCAAAAAAGTAAAGCATATTTAGTAGTACACACGGGTAAATTTCCTACTTGAATACTGACCAAGTCATTCTTGTAAGAAATATGTTACTCATGTGAGGATATTTAGAGGAAAGCTTCTAGAACCTTGAGTGGATCAAGCAGCACATGACTTCACTGCAACTTTTTAGAAAGCTACTACTGCAGAATTAGAAAAGGTGAAGGCAAAATAAAGCTCCAAACCCATCAAAGGTCAGAAATGAAGGCCTTTTTCAAATTAGTCTAACTGTGAACATTTTTGAGGGGGACAGGTTCTCCTTTCTGTCAGTCACCAACCCCCTGTATGGCTGCTTGGTGCTAGTGCAGAACTTCATCAATCATATGGGGGAGAGTGGAATCAAGAGGCAAGCCTCTATCTCAACCTAGTTGTGATACAACCTATGCACAGAACCAAGAACATGGGAAAGGAAGGACACGTAATCAAATGGAGAGAGCTGAATGCACATAGCTCAGGCTGGAACCTGCTGCTGCAATCAAGATCCCCCTACCCCCAATACCTTCACTGTATATACCTATAGAATCTAGCTTGCATCCTAAGCAGCATGACCAGTCATGCAAGAGGAAGGCAACTCCTTGCTCCATCTCTCAGAAGCCTTCAGCACACACAACCTTTTGTCCAATGGGCACTTATGTCCTTCTTTACATCCCAGCCTGCTACATTCTCTCTGCAGAAGACGGTGTTACAAATGGCAGGTACCCCAGCCTGCTCTCTTGAGAATTAATCAGTCACTCCCCTTGATTGTCTCCAGCAGAAGAGGGTGGAAGACAGGTGAGGCTTAATTCAGGAAGAAGAAATCAAAAGCCCAATTCAGGTGACTGATCCAGAGTAAAGATATAACTATGATATTGATTGAGTGGTATGCTCAGTGCCCATCCCCCATTTAAGATACATTATAGCTCAATGGTTTAACATCATAAAATAAGGATTGTTTAATTCTGCAGCATGAGACTGTATCTTCATGCAATGCTTTTATATATATATATATATATATATATATATATAAATGAATTCCATTTAATTTATTTATTAGGACTCCAACGTCATGCTCTCACAAAGGTTTCTGTAAAACTATTTTAAGCAACTTTTCTATCTAGAACATACCATCACAGTCACTTGTTTTGCAGTTCTCAAAGCTGTGAATTTGTGTCCGCAGAGATAACATGCCTCCTCTTAACAGCAAGGTTTTTAAATAAACACATAGAGTTAAGGAGGAGACCTTAATCTATTGTTCTTTTGCAAATCTATGTACACAGAATCAACCCCCCTTACCTCTTAGGTGTTAAGTTTCAAGAAATTCAATGAATAGAACATTGCTTGGGGTGAACTAAATCTGGATAAGGAAAAGATGTTAAGAGCTAAGAGAGTGAGGAGGAAGGGGCAAGAAGTACAAATGAAACCAATACTTTTAAAGTGGAATACGCCAGAAGTTTTGAGATCTCTGTGAGTGTAGCCTCTTGAATGTTTAAGCAAATTCAAGAAAATATATATATGCTATATAATGTTATTGTTTTAGTTAAATAAAACAATGTAAGTGATTACTGTCAATGATTACTTTCCTTTTTCCAATACAGTACAGCAGAAAAGTTGTCCAAGTATGAATGACAACTGGAGACAGCTCACCTCTCAATTATTTCATAATTATCTATTTCAAATGGTAAATAACTTTAAAACTAGCCTCAAAAGTTATTATTCTAAAAATGAAGCTTCATTCGGGTAAGTATTAACACTGTAACAACTACCATGAGCCTTTATGTAGAAAACCATGCTTTAAATTGAGTCTTACTGACTAGACCCTGGAGGCTAAAATGCCACTTTTGCTGGGAAAGCTGTGCAAACTCTATTAGTTATACTCTCCATAAGAAGCCCCACATTTACTTCATGCCATCCAACATCCAGGTAAAGCTAAAATGTGGCCACCCAACTGAGGATACTCAGAATTTTTATGCCAAGTCTAGGACTGTCAAACCAAATATAAGTCAAATTAATGTTTTGAAAACCCTGTTCTATATTGTATATTTCAACAGAAACCTGGGATTCCATGGCAGCTAATCAGTGACAATGACAGATAAGCTTTCCGACAACTCCCCCCCCCCCCACTTCCTGTAATGAGCTGCCACAGGAAAATGGATGTCAGATATATTCTAGGCACACTTCTTGAATCTGAAGAACTGCCTCTCTGCCATAAGAAGGTCTTCTGGGAATGGCACCCTGTAAATGGCCAAGATCAACAACTACCCATACACTGTCATTCTCTGTTGCGGCCCTTATCTTGTGGAATGGCTTGGATAACCACCAACTATGTAAAACAAAATTATTTAAGAGGGTATTTCACTAAAGGTAATAGAGCCACGTTACAGCAGAACAGTTCTCAAAGATGCTTCTCAAAAAGAGAACAGGACTATAGCGCTTTGTTCAGTATGTATCAGCTGTAGATATCATCCTGCTCTCACTACACCATTTTCCAGTTATGTAATACCACATTCTGCATTGTTTAGCATGTCTAATGCTTTATTTCAGACTTCTGCAATCCTAGTACTATTACAATGATTATTAAGTGTTTAATCCTATTGATTCCATTGACTTACATTGTGCAGTCCACCTTGAATCTCAGTGAGAAAGACGGACTACAAAGTAAATAATTTTTAAAAAATTTGGGCCAGCAGTCATGTCTAGTAGGCCTGGCCACCACTAAGCGTGTGTGCCTTATGCTTTCCCCTATTTCAGCATTGTTTGCAATGCACAGGGTTCTGTGGCATGAAAGAATAGCCTCAAGTCAGCAGCTTGTGCTAACAGACTCCACTCAAAGATATAGCCAACTTCTGCTAGTGAACTAAAAGCTGCAAACAAAGAAAGCTTTATAAAACTGCATGTTCTTGAAAGCAAATGAATCACAAGGCACGCAAGCAGCATGCAAGTGCATATTCAGAGCCACAATGAACTCAGATTGCTGGGCTCATACTAGTGACAAAGCAAAAAAAAAAATCAACACAGATCACTTAGAAATCCTTATTTGAAGACTCTCCACATCTGATCTAATGAGCTTTTGCATCATCTTTCTAACAATTAGCCTAGCCATTCATGAACACAGGCCTTTGTTGTGTCCCTGATTCAAAACACAAGCACTACTGAAAAAACACAATGATGTAGTCACACTTAAAGTTCAAACCTAAAATGACATTTAGTCCAAAAGGCACTTATAGCCTTATCTGTCCTAGGATAAACTTATACAGTTGTGTCCTGATCCCAATACTAGCCAGCAGGCTAAACAACTGCCTACCATTTACAGATTTCTCAAGTGGGGGGAGGGGGATGTAGAGAGAGAGAACTGATATTCCAGTCACTTTCACTGCTGGCAGCAAGTTACAGAAATAATTTCCTGTAGCAAAAGAAGGACAAAAGAAAATTAAGTGACAGGTATCTTTCATTATACACCTGCCACTGATAGAGATTCTTAGTATTCATGAGGACTAGGAAATTTTGAAGAATCAATACCAACATACATCTCTTCTCAGGAACAATGAAGAGCCCATCAACTCTTCACTTCTGCATTACAACACGGAGGCAAGGTTTGCACTGCAGAAGAAAGCTGCCACAGGAAAACAGCTACCTGAGCCTTTGAAAATAAAGAAGCAGGGAAAATACATGGGCCTGTAAGGGAGAAAACAGGAAGATGTAGACTGACGGGAGAAAGCTGTACTTCAATTAGAGCAACAGGAATTTAGAATTACATGAGCAAGGCATGAGATCATTGCAGTTTTTCCATCTGCAGGTTGGCCTCTTGCGGGTAACCACTGGTACAGGATGGGCTATAAGTTTCCATCCAATGTTCAATATTAGCAGCACTCACTGATAGAGGAGCTGATGCTCTGTACCTCTAACACACCAAAGAAGCATTAGAAAACAAGACAATTACAAGTTGTGGGGTAGAATACATTACAGATCGAGCTCTGTGAATCAATGTGATTTTAAAAGTTGTCAAAATAATGCTCCTATTATTACCTTCTCAGAATGGTGTGTCCATCCTGAAAGAGCAGGCCAGGCGTAATGTTAAAGTGCTAAAAGCCAAGTGAGACTTACTAAAGCTAACTGAACAACTCTATTCTTAGAGAGGAAACTGTGGGTTCCATCTTTCCCACATCTTCAGAAGACACCAGTATCAAAAGCTAGTTTGAATTAATTTTTGCCGGTCTGGCTGTTAGAAAAGCCACCCTCACCATTATAGTTATTTATTGTGTTACAAATATAACTGCAAGGAGCCTGTCCTATGGAGTAGGTATCTATATATGTGCATAAAAACCCACAAACCATGAAATTTCTAAAGCAGACATTGCTGATACAAATAAAGCTATGCGTTGTGGTTTACTAGTGCTGCCAGAAAGAAACCTCAAGGGCTTTGTAATGCAGTTGGCTGCAAATTTATCTAAAAGAAAATGCTTCCACAGTCCATATCAATATTTGTGTCTTAAGTGAAGTGAAACACTGCACGACAATGAAATCGAGGCAAATTTCACTGAACAGAGAAATTACACACTGAAAGTCTAAGGCAACTCCTTGCTAACTTCTGAAATATCTTCACACCTGGATTTCATGGAGTAGTCACCTTTCTCTACTTAAACTCAGACAAAGCTGCCTTATACTAAATCAGATGACTGATCCATCAAAGTCAGTACTGTCTACTCAGAATACCAGCAGCTATCCAAGGACTTAATCAGAGGTCTTTCACATCATCTACTGCCTGGTCCTTTTGATGCCAGTGACTGAACCTGGGATATTGTGCATGCAAAGTGAAGGGTCTCCCACTGAACTACAGCCACTCTTATTTTCAAATCTTACACAGCTAGATGTACTAATGACCTGGTCTTTCATTTGGACCAGAAGAGAATCTGGGGAGGGTGAACGCTTGCCATGGACAGACTGCTACCTAGACTGACAAACAAGAGCTGTAGAATTCTTCAGGGACTAGAAACCAACAAAATAATCCACACCAAAAATTATAGTAACCAAATAGCTAATGATTTGGAGTGCTGGAGAGACCGTAATAGAATGGCTGGCAGTTCTTTCAAAGCCTTGGTTATCTCTGGAATGGGAAAGCAAGCTGAATAATAGATAGAATTAGTCCTAGGCAGCCTTTTCCTCTGAATAGCCACCTTGAATTTTGAGGAAAGACAGGATACAAATGTTTTAATAAGTAGGCTGGTTATCACCCTGGCTTACTGAAGAGCTTGGGGCAATGGAACAGCAGCAACAACAACAATTAGAGTAAGGCAGCCAAAAAACCCCATACCCCTCAATATGAATCCAGCTGGATACCATCAAAAGATTATTTTAAGGCTTACAGTACAGTGCAGATGCCAGCAACAAAAACAGTACTTCACCACCACTGCATCTGTGCAAAGACATTCAGCAGACCATTCTGAAGATCTGTTAAAATGAGGCACACAAAATGAGGTGGAGTTTTTGATGGCTTATTAGGGCTGACTTTTATGGAGCACCTTACAAATTATTCATTACAGAATGTATGCCACGCTGATTTCAGACAAGATCCCTATTGTCTTCCGGGCTTTCAGTGCCTGGTCATAATAGATGGGTAGAACAAACTTCAGACTAAGGATATGGAAAGGATTCCTGGAGTAGTGAGGCCTTTTTTTCTGGTATGTTCAGCTCTACCCTTCCCAGCTGGTTAAAGCTATCAGAGAGACTTGCTGGTTGGCTAGGAGAGATAATAAGTGCTTATCAAATTATTGAGGGAAAGGGGCACAAGCATGTTGGACAAAGTTGTAGTGAATGCCACTGCTGAAAGAGCTTTCAGCTGAAACTTACAACCAGTCTCAAGTATTACACTGTTGGACAAAGGGATGAACAGATGACAGAAACTGCCTTGAATACCCTGATAGATAACCTATGCTGGGAAATGGACAAGAGCATTGCTATTAGTCCATCTGGAATTCTCATCAGTATTCTCTATTAGTCATTGTATCCTCCTGCTGTACCTGGCCAAGTTAGATTTGAGTGGTTCCATTCCTTTCTGAAGGGCTGGTTTGAAAAAACTGTGATGGTGAACTGTTGCCCCAACAAATGAGGCAGAGAAGAACTTTCAATGAAAAGCCATATAAAAACTTAAGAGCACCCTTTTGGTCTAAGAGATGCTAAATGGGTTTTATTATATCACTGAAACTCTTTATTATCTACACGAAACCAAAAGCAAAGGCTGTCTGAAGATTTTGGCTTCTCCCAGACCCTTTCAGCGATCCAGAGAAACCCAGGCCACTGACCACTTGAGAGCCCTAGTCATAATAATAATAATAAAATGGCAATACATGAACACAGAATAAAACAGCAAAAAGAAATAAGACAAGTTGCAGAACTTATAAAGTGCCAAAAACACCCCAAACCTGCCTAAATGTGAGGTTCCCCGCAAGCTTGAGGCCCAGGTCAAACAAGTCTGGCCTGACCCCATCCCGGCCCTGGCTTTACCCCTATGCAAATGACTCCTAGCTTTCTCTTTCACACATTTCTGTCTCATCCTAGAGAGGCAGTGAAAGTTCTGAACTGTGTCTGAAATCAACAAACTACCAGAGGTGCTGGGAGAAGAAATATCACTGTCATCAGACACCACTGCACTTTTCTGAGAACCAGATCTGTGACTTGAGCATACACGTGGAGGCACTGCAGCTCCTGGATGGCCGTGGTGTCTGTAGCCAGGAATGTCTTTTACCTGTTCCGGCTGACATGTCAGCTGCAGCCTTTCCTAGGCAGAAGAGAGAAGATGACTGCTACATTTGCTTTGGTCAGCGAAATCCAGAGTACACTGTATATGATATTCTCCCCAGGCTGATTTATAATCTGGGTCCGATGTGCGTATGTCTTCCTGGGCACCTGTGTCAATGTCAGATTTAGAGACAGCCTTTGTGATTGCCTTCCATATACCCTGTTTGTCAGCATTCTGCAGACAGGTAACGATTGTTCTACTCAGAAGGGCTTTGGAAGCTTGAGTTTCTAGTGCTTATGTACTGGGTTGCTGGCTGTTTCTTTCAAAATGGAGTTAAGCTGCGAGTCTCTTTTTGTTCTATTATAATATTTTTAATATTATTATATACTGCTCACAAAGTAGAATTTTTGCTCACATGATTCAACACCTTAAAGGGAACATCGCTGCAGATCCTTACGGAAAAACAGTAGAAATAAACTGATCTCATATATGGCAGGGTACCAAAGACAACAAAATGCCAAGACCAACTAGGCTATAAAAGTTAACATTCTTCAAGGAAATAACTGAGTTGCTTGCTACTAAAAGGTACATGTGACACTTAAGCTAAATGTCAACAACCTGCCATTATTTCATAATGAAATAAACTGACAAGTTACCATTTGAACATATGCACAAAGAAGATTGGTGGAGTTATGTATAGTTACCTCCCTGATTCCACATAACTATGAGGAAACATCTAACAAAATATCTCCTACAATAATCTGACATGCAGGACTTTAGACCTAAAACATGGAGCAGTAAACTGACTAACGAGACCAAAAATAGTCCTTGAACGATACGTCATTATGAGATTGGAGATCATGTTCATAAAACAGATCAAGCTAGGCAGCAACTCATTCTGGCCCTTAAGAATGTATAACTATGCATAATCTAGTATTCGGGGTTTGTGCATTCTTAACAGTTTGAAGCATTTAGCCAAAAGGTGAAGGGCCACATTTACAACAGAAAGAGATCACTGATGAAAGATTTTATGTAGCTTAATGAGCAACACTGGAGAAACTGAGCACAAATGTGAAGTTGTTGGGAAATAAGCAATGCAGACAAAATACGCCTGAAGGGTACAAGGTGTGACAGAAAATTAACCAGCAGCTAGAACTTCAGTCAAGTTAGAGCATAACTATGTTCTTTCTTGCGCAAAATCAAGTGTCCCTGTATAGTATTGTGTAATATTTTCTTCACATCAGTTTAACAGAAATAAATGCTAACCTCTTTGTAATATGTCTTTCCCTCCTCCTACTTTTGGCTGACATAAATGTGTCAGCCTAATGCATCTGATGAAGTAAGATCTGACTCACAAAAGCTTGTGCTGGAATAAATTATTAAACTGCCACTGGACTTATTTTGTACTCTGTTTCAGTAACAAGCCCTGTTTCACATTCTTTGGGGAAGAGAGCTGATCTTGATATCACAGTTCCACAGACAGGAGGAGAACAGTGAACTCAGAGCACTGGCTAAATTCCTCTGACTGGTAGAAACTTTCCAAGTGATGCTTGGTAAACTAGAGAAGGGTAAGACTTTAAATGTAACTAGCTTATATGAAATTCTCAAAGTGGTAAGCAAATCACCTTTGTGAAATCTTGTAATGCTGGAGAATACCTCCTAGCTACTGTCTTCCTGAACAGTGCTGCTATTACCAGACAGTAAGAAGCTACATGTTGAGGCAACCCTGCTTCTTCTCTATCAGAGTATGGAGACTCAGTAGCTGGCATCAACAGAATTTCCATGAACTGCATTCCCATACCCAGTGACCAGCAGCAGAAGGAAACTTAAGGGAATAAAGAAGCCTGCCTGCCCTGAACCTCCACTATTCCTACAGCAATTCAGTAGAGACAACCTTTCCCTGAAAACTTGTAAAAACCCCGAGCATTTTATAAGTATATTAGATCATTCTATTTTCACTGGCTAAAACAGCATATATTGGGAAGATTTCAGTGTGATATATTGATATTTTAATGAAATCTAGCTGGCCTTAAAGTTACCCACTGAGCCCCAAAGATGCAGCAAACAAAAAAAGAAGTCAGTACAGCCCCTGGCATGTGCATCACGGGTTTAACAATCATCTAGGGGTGGCTTCAGTAATATCAGCATATTATCTGACCCTTTAATATCTCTATGAGAGTCCCAATGATAAACTCTGAGCCAATTGATCAGTAGAAGCCACAAGTCCGCAGGAGCTTTTCACACCTCCACAATGTAAATAGAACCTGCAAAACTCAGGTTTTATGAAATATAGTATTTCAGAAGATACAGAACACTCCTCATACACACACACACACACGTATGCATATGTATATCTATTTACACTCCCTCTACTTGTTCTAATGTAAAATAGGTAGTTACAGTTGTTGACTTTACCACAATCTCCCATTTTGGAGGCCTTGAGAAACAGGCTTGCTTGACATTCACATATAAACTAGCTCTGCTAAATTTCCCTTTCTGAAAGAGGCACAGAATTGTTCCTCCTCTACCAAAGGTATGCAAAAGTGCTAGTCCCCAACAGGCCCATTACCAAAAGCAGCTTCTGTAGAAACAGCTACATTGGAGACTCATTATCTTGGTTATGTACTAAGTACCAAATTATAGCAATTGCCATGCATTTCATCTTCAAAGTGGTTCATAAGCCTTCAAATCTGCAACACTCACAGCAAGAATCCTTTCCTTTCTTTCAAGCTCCTTTGATCCAATGACCTTGAGCAGTGAATGAGGAGTGCTTATTTCTTTAAGGTGGAGAGATCTCTGGCCACTGCCAATACAGTCCTTGGATCTCTATCCACCAACAAACAGGGGACTACATTATCTGCTGTTACAGTAGAAGGAAATTTAGTTAAACTAGGGGGAATCCATAAATTGTAGTAATAGTTATAGTGAGGGCATTCCAATATCATGTGTGATAGGGAGGCAATCTTTTTCAGGTCACATTGACAAAGCCCATCTGAACAAAGCAGATTATGGTATCTTCCATATAAGACTACCAAAGGGGCAGTGTTCAAACATGTGAGCAAGTAATGAGGAACTGTTAAGTATCTGGCATGGTAGGAGATAGAAGGATGCTGAAGAACTGGGAGAAACACACTCTCCAGGCACATATAGCTGAGCTGAAGTGGTTTATCATTTCTTAGTAATTAGTAGGGATTTGCTTTTTCCAAGTCTCAATAAATCATCATTTGCTAGACCAAACCTGGGTAATTTCTTATCTGTTTCTTGCATCCAGTGAGAGTAAAACTGATGTTGACTGAGCTCGTAAAGTAAGCTATCCTTCTTCGTTGGAAAAAATAACTTTTAACCTATGTTTGAATGCATGGAGCCATGCTCTGGCTTCAATAGACCCCTGGCCCAATTCTAATCCTAAAGTTACCCTAGCTACACATCTCGTGAGTCCCCGTAATGTGTCACAAAAAGTGGAAGAGGCTAATCTAAATTCTCACTGACTCAAAGGATCCATATAGAGGCTCCATATAGGAGCTGTGGGATAATTTTTATATTAAATACATGCAATCCCCCTGGAATGTATATGCCTCCCTTGGAGAAGAAAAAGTGTTCTAAATTTGAAGTGGGGTTGCCAGTTGAGATTAGATTCAAAGACCACACCCAGATACAGGAATGTGGAGACTTGTTCTAATTGAACATAGAGCCCCATGGCACAGAGTGTTAAAGCTGCAGTACTGCAGTCCTAAGCTCTGCTCACAACCTGAGTTCAATCTCCAGTGGAAGCTGGGTTTTCAAGTAGCCGGCTCGAGGTTGACTCAGCCTTCCATCCTTCCGAGGTCAGTAAAATGAGTACCCAGCTTGCTGGGAGGAATAGACGACTGGGGAAGACAATGGCAAACCACCCCGCAAAAAGTCTGCCATGAAAATGTTGTGAAAGCAACGTCACCCCAGAGTCGGAAACGACTGGTACTTCCCTTCCTTCCCTTTTTTCTAATTGAACATCATCAATTTTATAGATCAGAGGTAGTTTTCTTAGCTTTAGAAAAGACCATAACCTTTGATTTTAAATAAATGATCTTCAGATCAGCAGTATTTTGAGAAATGGCCAAGCAGACTTCACAATCCAACCTGTATCTAGGATGTAAGGGTAGAGTCATCTGCACAAAGGAGTACGGTTAGTACCTTTGAAGATAAGTATGGAGGATGGAATTCTGCTGAAAAGCCAGCAACTGATAGATTATTCAAATGCAGATTGATGAGTAATGGTGCTTTACTCCTCTATCCAGGCAAAAAACACTCAGTGAGCTCTCTATTTTCTCCACTGAAAATTTGAAGAGAAAAGGGTTTTTATTAGCCACAGCAATCTTTTATCAACTGAGGTACGTTCCAGTTTCCCCACAGTCTACTGTTAAGTATGGTGCCAAAAGCTCCTTTTGAGGTCTATAAATGTGACATGCAATTTACCTCTAGGTGGAGAGGTGTATTTTTCAACTACATGGGTTAGAATCAAACAATGAACTTTCAGGTGCTACAGCCAATTTGCTCCCACCCAAGAACATTATTAGAGGTTATCCATTCCTCTAATTTGAGGTGTAAGTATGAGGTATCCACTTCACAGCAAGAATCTTTATTATACATGTGGGGAAACAATAACAGAAATATGTACCACCCAGCAACAGTAAATGCTACTAACCCAAGTGTGTTTTGTACGTAATACATTCAAGTATTTGCACGTACTCAGTTGTCTATGAAATACACAACTCTCTATACACCAACATTTCAAGAAAACCAAGCAAGACAAATTGTCCAGCAATTCATCCCCCCTCATTTGCTATTTAAAAGGATTCAAGTTTGAGAAATCATCCTATTGTACCAACGTTATCTGTCTTCTAATACGCTGCGAGTTTTCACTAGGGATGGGCATGAAATGCAAAATGGTGGTTTGTTGGTTTGCCCAATTTGGTGGCTCAGTTGATTTTTTTTTAATTTTCTGAATGAACTGTGGTTCGTTGTTTCTTTTGGTTCAGGAGGGCTAGAAAGCACTGGTGCGCTGCAGAAAAGCCTGGCATGATGATGCCACCCAGAAGTGATGCTATTACACTAGGTATATTTGCCAGGGTGATGTGCCTGGTGCAGTAGCAGCACTTCTGGGTGATGTCATAATGCTGGGCATATGGCGATGCACAAGGAGGATCCCTCGCCAATAACGACACACAAACTGCCAAAAAAAAGCCATTTTGTTTTGCGAATCATGCTTAGTGCAAGTACTCAAACCGATTCTGAACAAACCAACAATCAGCTATTTTAGGCACGAATCAGAATTCGTGCTTCGATTCGCGCCCATCCCTAGTTTTCACCCAAATAGCAGCTTATCAATAGCATGAAGATTTATCAACATTAAAGGGAGGGTAAGGTCCAAGGCTACATTCTACAAAGCACATGATACAGCAATTTTTCTGAAACTAAGGAGAACTGTTAAGCACCTAGTTGGGAGCTCCAAGTCTGCCGCTTTGAGTTCCATGACAGAAGAAGGTTAGCAGATATAATGAATAGTCCTGACCTGGATAGGCCAAGCTAGCCCAGTCTTGTCAATCTCAGAAGTTAAGCAGGGTTGGTCCCGGCTAGTATTTGGAAGAGAGACCACCAAGGAATACCAGGATCACTACACAGAGACAGGCAATGGCAAACCACCTCTAAATGTCTCTTGCCTTGAAAAACCTAAGTCAGCTGTGACTTGACAGCAACAACAAAAATTGTAGTGTTAAGTAGCAGATAATCATGTCAGTGAAAATTCCTTTTGAGGGCAGACACTTAGCTCAAAACTCATCCAGAGTCAGTACTGCTTGAAGTGAGAACCTCAAGAACAGAGAATGGGATCTGTTAATTACAACTAACCGGCCCTGCCTAAGGTAAGGAACCTAAGTAACCTGACCTAGCCTAGTGAGCTTAGGCCTCAAAGCCCTCTTCAGGTGCAGAAGGGAACAGAAGAGTGCAATATGAACATTTAAACTTTTTGTAAAAAAATATATAAACAACTGGAAGGCACAAAAAAGCTTCTGATAAGGCCTACTATCAAATTAGGAATCTGGCTTCCTCCTTTGTATGGCCAACAGAACTGCACCCTGTTGGCTGCACCTTCTCCAGGTCACATCATTAACTTTAAAAAGCCTGAGTTGAAAACTTCATAATTCCTCACCTCTAATTTCAGATTCAGTCATCCACAGCCCTGGCCTTGATTCTTTCTCCCTTTCTACAGTGGCCTGGGACAGGGATGAAAAGCCATTAAACAAGTTTATCACCAGAGCAAAGGGCCTTCTAGTTGTTCTAAGCTCATCACTGGATTGCCCAGGGAATTAAAAAAGGTTTTGCCTTCAATTGCTTGCACCAAGTGGAAAAGACAAAAACGCTCTTCAGAAGGTTCCATCTTAAAAAGAAAATGTGGGTGTATGAATGTGTACTGCAATCTAAAATAAGAATCCTCTTGGGAGGAGCAGAACAAGATACGTGAAGTCAAAGAAGCAGTGTGAACACCAGTAAGAGAGGAGCAACAAAAAGAAGGGAAGTGGTTCAGGAAAGCAAGTAGGGGGCGGGATGTGGAATTCTCTTGCCAGGTTATATGATTTTCTGGTTCTCAAAATGCATTCAAAGCTTGGATTCCTGCCTGGCAAAATTAAAAATGTTTAAATGTAAAAGCACTGCGTGTACAGTATTTGTTACTATATGTTCCCTTCCAAATTCTAGTTCTAACCTCTAGGGCATTAGCTTTAGTCGAGATGAACCAGGTTGAAGGGCCAATTCCAGCAGAGCCAGAATTTCCCTGAGGTGATGTTATAACTTACTTCTGCAGATGTAAATATAATAGCTTGTATTCTAAGAATATTTTATGCTGATGGAAGCGGCCTTTAGTCGGAAGACTTCAGGATGATTTTTTGCTGATTCCATCCCACTACACCCCCCCACTTTGCTTGTCACATTCATTCTCCATTTTTCTAGGTGTACACTCTAAAATGTAACATGTGAGGGGGATCTCATTCACCTGGGAGGAACGAAGGGGGAGGTACCTTATTATCCTGGTGCTCCAATACTTATATTTAACTGGCTTTCACTTCACTGTGTTAACAACTCAGAAAGGATTACATACAAAGACCAAGAGACAAAAGCAGTTGCTATCCTGAGATCCTGTAAAAACCTCCACTTCTGACAGGTCGTCTTAGAACTTCTCCACCCTTTGATAACTTTCAGGTTTCCCTTTTAAAGCAAGCTTAGGCTGTTAGGCTTTACTAAACATAAAGCAAACGCTTAGTTGCTGCCTCAAGGATGGTATCTTGACCTATATGTAGCAGCAACAGTAGCTATCTCTGTGTGACATGTTAAAACTAAGTACATATAAGGGCAGACTGAGGGAAGTCTTATCTGGCTAAATTACCGTACATTAAGGCTAAGGGAAAACACAATTAAGTGTATACTTCATTAAAGACTAATTATTCACAGCCTACAAAACCAGATTAATGCAACCCTCTTAGTGACATCTTTACACCAATCCCAGGCAGCAAGATGCAAAGAAATACTCTTAGTGATTACTTCTGCCTTCTGCTCAAGAACAGAATTTGTCCAACAAGACCTGTTTAAGCCAGCTTTAGGGGAACAAATTAAACAAGAGATGATGTGACCAAATTATCAGAACTGTGCAACTACCGTAAGTGTTTAAGTTTTTATCTTCCCACAGCCTTCAGGATGTGAACTTTAGATAAATATTTCAGACTTATCCCCAATAATAAGATATGTTGAGAATACATCCTTTTTACATACACAGCAACAAAAGGTAGCAAATCCCAGAGGAAAAAGAGAATACCAATAAAGTCCTTGATAAGCTGTGCACCTACATTATTTCAAATCCAGGGTCTCCTACATCCCTCTCACCCAGTAATATTCATAATTATCTAGGGAATTCACTCAGTAATATTCAAAATTACATTACAGGGAATTCTAGAGATGCTCAAAAGTTTATAAAAGGTTTCTTCAATGAAAAGATCAGTCATAGTGAGCAAGTGTCCCTAAACCTTTCCCATCAATTCTCACCTTCCCCTCTAATCCACAGCCATGATCACAAGTTTTTAATATTTCTGGGTATGTTCTCATTTCATGCACGAAGAGCAGAGCTAATGGGGTTAGCCTAGCATTCCATATAAATTCAGGGAATCCCCTAAAAAAATGTAATAGGTTCCTTGAGTGGAGGTTTTCAAACTGCTACTGTAATGCAAGAAATTTGCCATACCTTTCTACAGCACTAGTCATCACCCTAGGGATAATTACACAGTTCACTATCATCAGATATTTCCTGTTAGCCTACACTCCCCCCAGCCTGGTTGAGCTTTCTATGAAAACCATAAATGACAGTGGACTGCCTCCCAATAGCAATGAAGGAGAAACTGTGTCTGATTTTGGGAGGCAATTTTGCTGAGTTGTCAACATACTGCTGCAAAGAGACCTATTAGGAGATCATTTAAAAAATACTGACAGAAGAAGCTGATAAAGCTTTTTGATTTTTTCCAAATAGCACTGCATTTCTTATAGACCTACCCAAAATCTCCCAGCTAGAGATGCTGACACTCTCCCCAAGAGATGCCACTGTCTCTCATACACACGGCATTCACTTCTGCCCTCAGTCCTGCCAGTAAAGCTCAATAGATCATTGATTTAAGAAGAACAAAGCTGGCATGTTGATGCCTCTTAAGAATGCCAAAGAGGAATAAAGATGAATAACAGCCACAAGAGCGCTCGAAGGAGTTCTAGAACGGGCATCATCCAAGAAGACTGACAAGAACTACACTGCCTGATGTGCTATTTCAGTGGAGATTTATGCATAAACAACAATGGTAAACCTTTACCATGCCAATAAAGCAGCACTCAGACACCACATGAAATCTGCCTTATATTAAATCAGACCATTGGTCTATCAAGGTCAGTGTTGTCTAAACAGACTGGCAATGGATCTCCAAGGTCTCAGGGTGATACCTTTCAGCCTGACTGTTTTAATGGGCGATGCCAAGGACTGAGCCTAGGATTTTTCTGCATGCGAAGCAGAAGCTCTACCACTGAGCCATGGCTCCTCCCCAGGACAAGAGGCAAGACACATCAACAGACCATAACAGAGCTAGGAAAGCATAGGAGGAAGATGAGCAGAGACATCACTTCATGCTGCAGCAGGGATATGTGTATATGTGTACAAAGGTGAGAGAGGAAACATAGCACAAGAGTCTGAAGTCTACACTTGGATATATTTAAATACATTTTAAAAACATTACAATTTGCACTAAAATGTCAAATTGCTACAAAGATTCTTAAAATGTATGACTTTCTTTACATTCTTTGTTTCTTTCCTCCAAGGAGACTGTGTAACATATACGGCTATCTTCTGTTTTCTATCCTCCTTGGGGAAAAGAAATCTAAAGAATGTAAAGAAAACTGCATATTTTAAAAACATTTTTGCAATCTGACATTGTAGTACACAAGCCCATTCAGTTGCTTATAGAAATGGTTACCGAGTGTGTAAGAAACAGCACGTCAGTCACAGATAAGGTGTTTCCAAAGAAACAGCCTCATGTCAGAATTCTAGATCAGCAGCTGTATTTATATATTCAAAGCAAAAAAAATAAACAGCCCAAGAGGCCTTTGACATTTCCAAGAACCAGAGCTCATTTGTGGCCAAAAGTATGTTGTAATCACTTAAGTAGATATTAATCTGAAGTAAATAGCAATCGGAAGTAATGCAATGAGGGCCACTGCTTCAAGATGACTTAACCTTTAGTTTGACAGTTATCAGCCACAACAGTTAAACTGTAACTCCAAGCCCAGGAACAGTACACCTGCGAGTGTCAGATGCTTAGGACTGTCAAAGAGGCAATCTGTTATCTTCATGCCTTGCTTATGTACTCTTCCAGAGGCAATACTGGATTAGATGGGAGAGCCCTTGCGGCAGAGCAGTTAAGACTGTCAAGACTAGACCCAGGTTCAAGTACCCATTCAGGCCACTGAAGCTCACAGGGCTATCTCAAGCCAAACATTCTGTCAGCCTATTCTGCCTTGCAGAGTGACTGGGAGGGGAAAAAGGAAAACAATGCATGCCTCTGTGAGCTATAGAATAGTAGGGAGGAATCCCCTCCCCCATTAAATTGGACTGATCTAGGAAGAGGAGTCTGTATACTCAATTTGGTGAAAAGTGTGAGGACTCTTATCTGAGAGAACTGGGTTTGATTCCCCACTCCACCTGCTGGAATGCCCTCGGGTCAGCCACAACTGTCGTAGAGTTGTCCTTGAAAGGGCAGCTGCTGTAAGAGCTCTCTCAGCCCCACCTACCTCACAAGGTGTCTGCTGCGGCCGGGGGAATAAGTAAAGGAGATTAAGACCATTCTGAGATTCAGCGTATAGGGCGGGATATAAATCCAATATCATCATCTTCTTAGTACACTGTAGCTATTAAGACTGCTGAATGAAAACCAGACAGACCAAATCCTCACTCTGCCACGAAACTCGGCGTAGCCTCAGCAAGTCATTGTTTAACCTGCCACACAGGCTTGCTGAAGGACAAAAAATCAGAGATAACCATTTATATATCACACCCCTGGTATGACACCAAGCACCTTGGAGGAAAAACGAGATTGTGTACAAAGAAAGGCACACGGTAAACACTTATCTCCTTCACACCCCCAATTACTGTTGAAAAAATGGGATACAGATCCGGATGGACCTTTGTACAATCCAGCAGAGCCATTCCTGTTCTCCCAAGCGCGGATGGCGACTGTCTCCCTCCACCTTTTCCAGGGGTACCATTTCAGAGGAGCAGGAGGACGCCTCCCCACTTCCATTACAGCCTCCGCTTGGCTGCCACACCCATTTGCTTCCAATACCGGCGGCAGCCCACTCCAAGCAGTCTTCCTCCCTCCCTTCCTTCCCCTACCATCCTGCCCACAGCTTTCTCTCCCTGCCTCCCTCTTCCTCCCCCCCTCCTTCAGTCCGCCTCCCCGCTTACCGTGCTGGGTGAAGATATTGAAGCCGCTCTCGGCGCCCCGGGGGGCTGCCGCCTCTCGCCTCCGGCCGGCGGGCCTGGCTGCGCTGCTGCTCCCACGAAGCCCTCTCGGCTGGGAAGGAGGCGGCTGCTGCTGCTGAGGCGGCGGCTGCTGGGGCGCGGCGGCGCCCGGCTCTCCGACACGGCCCACCTGCTGGCCCATCCCCGGTCTCCTCCCGTCCCGGGCCCCCGCCAGCGCCCCCGGCCTCCTGCTTTCCTTCTCGCTCACATGCCGCCGCGTCCGCCGCTTGTCGCGCCGCGCCCGACGAAGCCCGGCTCCCCACAGGGCTGCCCTGCCTCCTTCTGCCACCGCCTACGCCGCCGCCGCCGCACCGCTCCGGCCAGGCCCTCACGGGCTCGCCCCCTCAGTCCCCGCCATTTTAACCACAAAGCTCCGGGCAGGGGACAGAGCGGCTCCTCTCGCCCACCTCCGGTCCTCCCAAGGCGGCCGTTGCTCCTCCGCCCACCCTGGCCCCGCCCCTGTAGCGAGCTGGCTCCCCTCCCCCCGCTGTGAGGCGTCTATGAAGGGAGGGGGGGGGATCTATTTTTTCAATTTGCGAAGTAAGTACCGTCTACAGCAGTTAAAACATCTTTTCAAGGGTGGGCTGTCCTGTATAAAACAGCCAGTGGGTCTTATTATTAATAAGAAATCTTCAATCACGCGTAGGATCAAACCTCCCAATAAATGCTGGTGTGGTGATTATTCACTCAGATGTACTGTAGGAAACATTTAATTGCTATTATGAACAGTAAATGTCTACTCAGATGTAAGGTTTAAAAAAAATAAAACACTCAGAGGTAGAATTTTTTTTTAAACCCCAATATGTTAGTTACTATGAATATACACTCTGATGTCAGAGAAAATCAAATTTAATTATATTATTTTTAGTGGTAGCAATCGTAAATATTTACGCCTCTGTAGAATAAAAAAAAATACACTTATTTATTACTAAAAGTATTCCCTCAGAATTAGAGGGTTTAATAATCATTTGAAATGGTTGTTAATATATGTTCCCTTAGGTGTAGAGATTGTGAACTCTTAAAAGGAAACCTTTTTTTAAAATGATGCTCTCCTTTGTTTAAAAAGGGTCTTTTATGTAGGACTTTAAAAGCCTTTAATAATAATGCAAACCTAAAACAAAGATTAAGCTGCTTCTGTTTGTGTAGGCATGCAGGGTTTTGAAAAATGAAACAGCAGGTAGCTTGCTGCTGCTGCTGTCCAGATTTCCTTTTAAGGCTTATTTGAAGCTTCATTGAAGAAGGTGGGATTCTACAGACAGTTTTCTGAGAGGAAGCCTGATTAAACAAAATGGTGCTTACTACTGAGTAGACCTTTGCAAGCTTAACCCCTGCATGCATTACACAACAAGGAGATGGACATTTTTGAGAGGAACGCTTAATCCCAGGTGACAAACTGTTCTCTCACATCTTAATATTTCTATGCAGCTTCCTAAATCTGTAATATTGATTAAAGCAAGCTGTGCCTCAGTATTCCAGTTAAAATTTCAACAAATAACTACTCATTTCACCGTGATTGCATTACAAACAATGGGCACTTCTGGGAAGTGGGAACTGAACATTTAGCATACAGTCCAGCAAATATTAGTCACAAATCCCATATTATTGAGTTGTCCTATTTACACTTGCCAGAACACTGGCAAGTGTGAGCAACTTACCTCTTAAGTTAATAACTGACGAGAATGTGCCTGCATATTTTTAAATTTATCTCCATTATTAAAAAAGCTAGAGCCATGCTTTCCAAAAAAAAAAGAAAACTGAATAAATGAGTCGAGCACATCCATGGTAGAACCAGCCCCTTGAGACTTTCCCATAGTCTGTTAGCATTACTCTCTGTTGTCCTGACATCTGAATGTTTCAGTTCCACTGACCCAAAGTAAATCCTCCTTCCCTTTTCAATTTCATATATGTATGACTATGTTCAGAGTGAAGATGGATTCTGGTGGGGTAGCCGTGTTGGTCTGAAGCAGCAGAACAATGTTTGAGTCCAGCAGCATGTTTAAGACCAACAGAGTTTTATTCACAGTTAATAGTGTTCACAGTGTTACAGATACCGTAGTTTAGAAACTGTGATGAGAGGTCCAGAGTTCAAATCAACCTTCTTTCTGAATCATGGGGATAACAACACTGGCCAACCTTGTACAGTTCTTGTAAAGATTACTGAAATCATGAGAATTTCACCGGGATACCTGTGTTTATATATTGTAGCATAATAAAAGTTGCACCTTAAAGATTAATAATATTTATTTATTTATTTATGTATCTGAACAAGTGTGCATGCACAATAAAGTTTATACCCAGAATTAAACTTTGTTGAACTCAAACTTTGTTCTGTTGCTTCAGAGCAAAACAGCTACCCACCTGAATTTATTCAACAATTAAATTAGTGAATGGGATGGTGGCCATCTGCCCAGCTTCAAGTCCGGGAGGCCATAGGCCAATCATTCTCTTTCAACCTAACTTACCTCTGTTCTCAGGGTGTGGAATAGAAGAGAACAACGCACACTGCCTCATGCTTCTTAAAGCATAATGTTTATAAAGTGTGCTTATACATGTCTTTTAATCTATAGCAGGGGTGTCAAACATGCAGCCCGGGGGCCGAATCAGGCCCCCAGAGGGCTCCTATTAGGCCCCCGAGCAACTGGCTGTCATCCGTTTCCTTGTCCCGCTCTCTTGCTTCCTTCTGCATCACAGCTAGCTTTGCCAGGCTTGCTCAATCACACAGGAGCTACAGAGCAAAGCCTTTGTTTTCTCCATTGGCTGAGGCTCCTCCCTTGGGGAGGAAGGGGGGAAGGAAGAGCTTGCTTTGTCAGACTCTCAATCACACAGCAGAGCTACTGAGTCAAACCTTTCTTCCTTCTACTGGCTGAGGCTCCTCCCCCTCCTGGGGAAGGAAGGAAGAGCCAGAGCTTCCTTTACCCAGTTCCCTGGATCCCATGGGAGAGATACAAAGAAAGCACTCTTAAGACAAATAAGTGCTAATATTTTAAGCATGTTTTATTTTAAGTTCTTTTTTTAAAAAAATCTGTGTTTGTGCCCTTTATAAAGTTTGTCTCTGCTACTTGACATTACATTTTATGACACACATGGCCCGGCCCAACAAGGTCTCATTTATGTCAGATCTGGCCCTCATAACAAATGAGTTAAACACCCCTGATCTATGTTCTGTGGGTTTACTAGGCTGTTAATTCCATGGACTTTGTTAAATACATGGGTTCATGTTCTTTAAAGGACTTCCAGTTGAACCAAGAAAAAAGGAAAAACAAGACAGGTTGAAAATATAAAACACAAGTGATATATATATATACTAATAGCTTGGAGTAAGTAAAATTGGGATCTAGGGTACCATAAGAGTTCTAAGTCCAACTCTTGTTTTATTTTATTTTATTTTTTGAGCTATCCCCATACATTATATGGTTGCCTAACTCCAGGTAGTAGCTGGAGATCTCCTGGGATTACAACTGATCTCCAGATGCCAAAAAATTGTTGCTTTGGAAAGTGCACTCTGTGGCATTATACCTCACAGAAGTCTCTCCCCTCCTCAAACTTTCCCTTTCCAGACTTCACTCACAAAATCTCCAGGAATTTCCCAACCTGGAGCTGGTAACCCTATGTACAAATCAATCTACAAAGATGTGGTTTAACTGCTGTCTCCTTATGAATGCAACAGAGGTTTTTAATATTTGTTTCTTACTAATTGTTTTCAGCATACATATACAAACCATAGCAGCAGCACAAAGAAAATAAATTGAAAGAGTAGCTCCTACACAAATAGCTGTGTTGGACTATGGATACCAAGAAACCATCTACAGGTACTACCAGGAAAAAAAGTAAAAAAGGTATGCATAGTATTAAATGGACTAGTGCACACATTATAGAAGACACAGCTTGTATTTAGAGTTCCCAACCTCTGTAACATACATTAATTGTAGGGTTTCCCCAGTTACTGAATGTATGGTGCCTTGTTCCAAATGGGACCGCAAGACTTGTGAAGAAGGATCTGGGCAGCCCAATCCAGACATACATGGCAGCTGGCCACTGGGGCATTGGCGGATCTATGGCGCCGCTCGTTGGCTTCCAAAGGGATTTGGGGCGCAGGAGTGCAGCGCGCCCAAGCCCAGGCCTCCACCTGTAGATGTGTAAAATACACTGGAGTGTGGGCTCCCAGAGTGGCGCGAGTGCGGAGACGGGAGGGGGTGCTTCCACAAAGATGCCAGGGATTGGCTGGCGGCAGCCAGGGAGCCAGTCCATGTGACATTTGGTGGAGAGAGCGCTGCCCAGCGATAGGCTGCCCGCATGCCGCACCCCTCACACACACACACCCAGCCCCATGGTGTGGCTGTGTAATCCTTGGGGAAGCATCCGTCAGCATTTACTGCTAGCTCCATGGACCAGCCTACCCACCAAAGGGGCGAAGCCAGCCCCTGTCTGTCCCTCCCGTGGGCTGCATGGCCGGATGGCGTCCCAGATGCTGCGGGGGGCCCCTTCCAGGACACAGTAGGCCACTTGCTGCAGGCATCCATGCATCAAAGGTGCCAGCGACAGTTTCTGCAGTGGCTTGCGCTCGTGCCCGCCCGTGAGGGGCGTGAGGTGGTTTCGAAGTGGCCGTGTGCAGGACTCGCCTCCCCCCATCCCCAGATCCCCCTTGAATAAGAACTCAATGCAATGTGCAGGGATAAGGTTTATTAAAGTGCCGGGCTGCAGAGGGGCTGCCGCCCGGCCCCCTCACAAAAAGCCACCTCAAGCCGCGGTGGGCAGAGGCGGCTGGCCGTGGGACGGCTGGTCCTGTCAGGGGCGGGCACGGCATCTTGGACGTCATCCCAGATGGTGCCCATGTGCAGCGTCTACCTGCCCACCTTGACGGGGGGGGGGACCGCCTTGGGAGCGGCAGGAGCAGCCCCTCCGCTGGCCAGCAGGGACTGGTCGATATTGGCAAGCAGCCGCTCCACCCTCGCGCCCCACTCCTTCGACTGCCTCGCCATGGCCAGGAGACTGGACAGGTGACCAGTGGCTGTGGACACGGTCCCCTCCATCCCTACCATCCAGCGTTGGCTCGTGGCCATGGCCTCCCGCCATTCCTGGTGCCCCTCCAGCCAGTCCCACTCTATGGCTGCCCACATGGAGAACAGGGTGGTGTGGATTCTTTGAGCTGTTGGTGGTCCCCGAGCCTTGGGTCCCGATTCCCCGCTACCTGCACAGCCTTCTGCATCGCTGCCACCTTCCAGATCCCCCAGCAGCTCCCCCTGGTTAGGAGCCGGGTCCGGGGGGGGAGCCGCCCCACACACAAGTCTGCTGTGCCCGGCCTCCCCCGCATTCCCGGCCCCCGGGGCACGGGGAGGGGATGTGGGCACAACCAGGGTCCGCAGCATGAGGGAGGCAGCTATGGCCGACCGTCTGCGTGGGGATGCCTTCCATATGATCTCCACGTTGGCCGCCAGTGTCACAGTGTGGCTACCTGTGGAACGGAACGGGTCAGATGCTGGCA
Source organism: Heteronotia binoei (assembly GCF_032191835.1). Classification (NCBI taxonomy): domain Eukaryota; kingdom Metazoa; phylum Chordata; class Lepidosauria; order Squamata; family Gekkonidae; genus Heteronotia; species Heteronotia binoei. The sequence goes on along the minus strand of NC_083224.1, from coordinate 175,185,152 downwards.
CGAGCGTCCAGTCACGGATGCCCCACGACCCGCACTCATTGTCGCACCTTGAGGGGACTCAGGCCGCTCATCATCTGTGGACCGTGGCATCCATGACCTCCTCACTCGATGTGTCCTCCCCCTGATTAGGCACCTCCTGACGGCTGTCCGGACGTTCTGGGGTCGGTGGGGGCACTGGGACCTGCCGACCTCACATCGCGTAGGTGCTGGGCGGCCAGCTCCAGTCCTTGCCTGTCTCGCTAGAGCGGCCTCACACCTCCAAGTCCACAGTGGAACTCATAGCAGCCTCCGACGATTCCTGGGAGCCACCGGGGGGGGGGGCAAAGAGTGTTGCCATCAGAATCTGGCAGTCCCACGGTGGCGAGGATGGGGGGAAAGGTGCCAACCTACCGCGGATCATTTTAATGCCGTGACCAGCTACAGCCACTGGGCGGATGAGGGGTCCCATGATCGCCTCAGAACCGGTCAGGGCCTGGGCCACCTCCTCCTCATAGGTCGAGCCCTCAGCGATGAGATGCCGGACTTGCTTCTTGGCAGGGCTGAACGAGTCGTTCCAATGCTTCAGGGTGGACTGCTCTGTGTGGGGGATCTGGCTCGCAGTGGACACTCGTTCCGCTGCCATACGCCAGAAACCCTGCTGACAGGAGTTCTCCCCACCGGCTCTTGTGGCAGCAAGCGCCACCGTGGTGTTCTCGGCCACCAAGCCAAAGAGGAGCGCATTCTCTGCCTCAGTCCAGTTCGGTTGGCGGTGACTCTCGGTCGATGCTGATCTGTCTGCCACCATTCCTCCCACGGGCAGTGGAATATGGGGGCTGTTAACCACAGCTGGCTGATAGTGGTCACTCTCACAGCTTTCCCATGGGACACCAGCAGGGCATCTGTTGGCCTCGACAGCCCAACGCCACCACTCGTGTAGGGCCCCTCACAGCTCCAGTGGTGTCTGGAAGCTGTGGTGGAGTGCCTCGGGGCGGCGGCACGGCCACTGCAGCCCGCACCAGAGCATGCAAACCATGGGGACCCATGGCGGGGGCCCACGCAGCATGCAGCCCCTGCCTGTGGCTAAGCTGGTCGCTGTGTGCATCATGCTACACAACATCGCCACCCATCAATGCCTGCTGGCCCCTCAGGACCTTCCCCTCCCAGACCCCGGGTCGCCGATGGGGGAGAATAAGGAGGCGGGGGCATGAGCCGCTGCCCAGCAGGACTTTGGGGAGCACTTGCATCAGGAGCGTGTGCGAGCTCACATATGGGCCAGTCGACACGTGGACAGGGCATCCCGAGGACGAGAGCATGCCATGAGTGCGGCTGCTCACATGCCTGGGGCCAACGGGGGGACACCGTGCGCTCCCATGTATACTGGTGCCTCTTGGGCACTTCATTCTATTATTAAGCCAGAAATGTCGGGACCACTCTCGGGATCTCTTCAAAAATTCATGCACTTGTGCTCGCTTCGGCAGCACATATACTAAAAAACATTCATGCACTTGTTCGAAAAGGCATGGGGAAGACGACGAAATGGCAGGCAGAGCTGAAGTCCTGGGGGGGAGACACAAAAAAGAAAGACAAGGTAGAAAAACATAGGGAGGGGACCCAGGAAACCCTGTGCAATGCCGGGCGCACCTCAGCAGGATTCCCGCATGCTGTGGCCGTGGAACTGTCAGGCAGGGCACCAGGGCAGGTATTCTGTGAGGTGTGAGTGGCCACAGACTCAGCTCCCAGCTGAAACCGTCCCTCGGCAAACAGTGGCTAACGGGGACAATAGCTGCCACTCACACCTCCCCACATGCTCCCTGGGCTGAGCAGGCGCACCTTCAAGTCCACAGGTTTATCTCATTTGCATATCCAGAAGCCCCCGCAGCGGCCCTCACCACCCCCTTCTTGTGGCCCCTGCGTGACCCCACCAAGCCCGCTCTGAAGGGGCCTGGGAGGAGCCCGATCATGCCGACACTCTCAGCCAGGACCAACCCTGCCCCTGGCATGTAGCAGCTGTAAGCTGCCTCAGAACACAGTGGAGGCGGCTGGGCTTTGCAACCTACTCCCCTGCCTCATAATGCTGGGCCTGTGGGTTCGAGGCCGCCCTGCAGCAGGACTGCTCACATGGCCAGCTTCCCTCTTTATTGAGCCTGCCATCCAGCCATTATTTTTGGTCGGCCAAGTCAACTCCCTGGGCCGCCCCCCCTTTTCTGTGGGCACCCACCCTGAACTCAGCCCCCCTATCAGCTGCATCACAGACCCAGATGGCGTGGACACATGGTGCAGCCCCGGACAAGTGTCTGCCTCGCCGCCTATTAGCCCCCGCCCTTCACCACTATTGTCCACTGCATCTCCCACACAATTGCACTAAGTGGGTGCCCCGAGAGTCCCCCCCAGCCACAGAGTCATGCCCTTGGGACGGCCACGAGCAGAGTGCGCAGGGGATACAGCTGGGGCGAGGTGGAAAAAGTGAAAGACACAGAAGACGAGATGGGCATGCTGGGCTAAGTTTTGATCTGCAAGCAGGGAGAGCAAGCTCACATGTGGAGGTTCCTGGCTTCCGCAGTTCGAAATGCCTTTGCCGCAGGACGCACCAACAGCTGCGGGGCCGATGGGACCAGCCGGCTGTGCTCTGGCGACTGCAGAGGCTGGAGTGCAGCGCACACACCTGAAAGACAGAAAGACGGGGGGAGCCTTGCCGGCTGCAGGCATAGGACTCCACCCCTGGGCGAGCCTGCAGGGAGCAGGGCAAGCGGCTCGTCTGCCTCCAGTGGAGCCATCCCACACAATTCCAGATGTCCTGCATAACAGGCCAGCTAAATCGCATGCGAGTCAGCAATCACGGCAGCCGTGGCGGGGGCCAGCATGAGCGGCAGGACCTGCACTAGATGGCGAGTCGCTGGCTGGGCTGTGGAAAGGCGGGACACATGTCATACCCCCTTCGCCCCGGCATGGGGATGTCTGAGATATGGGGTGGGAGGCCACCAGCGGGATGGACGGCCAGGGTGCACCCCCACATGCACATGTGCGGTGGTCGGCACCCCGGCCAAAGCCGCAACCACACTGGACGGTCTTGGGGACTGGGGGCTGCGGGGACTCCTAGCCAGACTTACCCATCCATATGGGGGGCTCTGGAAGCGAGACCTGTTAGGAATGGGAAGCACAAGTGGTTAAGCAGGCAGCCCAAACTTAGCTCACCTCTCCCCAAGTACATCTTCTGTAACTTAACTAACATCCTTCTCTGTGCCGTTCCCTCCAGTGCAACCCTCCTCACGCTAAGTCCGCATGGCATGGCCCTCCAGAGCAGAGTGCCGTGCTGTGCACCCTTCCCTCCCTGGGGAGTTGTGTGTGGCAGGAGTCAAAACCTTTGTGGGGGGGGGGACTGATTGGGTGCGGGAGGTGGGCCGTACCCAGCCCTGAGCGGGAGGGGATTGGTGGGGCGATAACACGACTCCTAAACAGGTTTGTGCGCTGCCGCACTGGCGCTGCCGGCGTGTGCTTTCTGCTTCCACTAGCAGTACACCAGCATTTTGCGTGGTGCACCTGGTGCGGGGGGGGGGGGGCGTTCCTGCACCAAAAGTTCTCTGGGAGCTGACCAGCAGCGGTCATGCCCCTGGATCGACACCCTCCTATGCCGAAGTGCCGCCCTGTGCCTCTGCTGTGCCCCAAATGCGGCGTGGCAGCACTCCACCATCAGCCCTCAGCAGCGGCACACTGCGGTGTCCGGAGAGTGGCGCATGCCCCATTTCCACCAGCACGGAGGAGGATTTGCCAGCGTAGGTCTCCATACCGCCGGCGTAGCAGTAAGTCCGCTTCCACAGCACCCCCCCCCCCTCTGGATTGCGCTGTAGCCTTTCTTTGTGCTTTTTCCCCAACCTGAAACAGTCCAGGGGGTGCTGTTTGTTCTGTCTGGGAACCCTGCATGTACTTTGTGGTAATGTGGGTTTCCCCAATTGGCTGGAGAACACCCCTGAACTATTTCAGGTCAAGAAAATCACGTGGGTGGAGTGGCTAAAATACTTTCTGCACAGGCCTCATGGTTCTGATCCATGATCTAAACTGAACACTTCAAGAAATGAGGAGAATTAGCAATCCACTGTTGAACAGAGGCAACTCCAGGCTCAGTCTGCATACTGTGTAAGTTGGCCCATAGGTTTCAAGAATCATTTCCTGACTAATGGATTTATGGGCAATTAACTGGACTGCTAGTCACAACACAAACTGTGCATTTGCAGAGTGGGGGTGGAAGAGCAGAATATATTTCAAACAGACTAAATGGATTTGCATGGCAGGTAGTACTCCCATCATGAATTGTAATATTCTGTGAGCAGAAGCCCCTCACCTATGAAATATTGCCAAATGTGATCTCTGTTTGGGTGCTGATCAGTGTGATATTTGGAAGCACCCTAAAAAATAAGAATAAAATATTACGTTGGGCAGTTCTTTTCAGTCTATTCCATTATAATTGTTATTATTGCACCTTAGGACAGTAGTTGGTCCTTGGATAGGTAACAAAAGCCATACAACGGGGCCACTCATGAAGAAAGTGGGAATTTTTACCTACTTGGGAATTTCCTCACATACACAGAAAAACAAGACTTTGCATATTAACCACAAGAAAAAGGACCCCTCCCCAGAGGCTTGATGAAGACTGAGCATACAGCAATATTAAGAGTAACTGAGAATCAAAGGAGGAAAATGGAAGATGGGGCTACTGGGCTGTTCAAGCCCCCAAGAGCTTAAATCCTGAAAGAAGATTTTTGGAGAAGGGTTTTAAAAATATTTTATACCCCAACCCACACAAATTCCTTTTGATATTAGAAAAGTGAGTAGCCCCTGTGCCCCCTGTGAGGAGAAGGTGCACCAAAACAGAAAGGGCAAGAGCAGTACAAGACTGGGGGACACCAGAAAATATGACTTTCCTTCAAATAGCTCTCCTCCAACAGCTGCTTCCAGCTCGTCACCCTGAATAACAGATTTAAAGACCAGTGCCTATCAGTTGAGATAACAGCTGAGAGAAATTCACCTGAAGAAGCTTTTGACTCCTCAAGACAGCAGGGCTAAGACATTTTGCTGGGGCCCAAATACTGGGGAGCCCTGCAAGTCAAAACAATTGAGGTCATTGGATCAGTCACATGCCAGGGTAAGACTTCAAACGACACAAACACTTTTCTACAACTCAGAAGCTGAGACTGGGTATGTATTCCTGTTGGGAAACATTACTATGATCTTGGGGGAGAGGCCCCTTTCAAGTTCTTCTAACCATACGCACAGCTGTCAAGTGTCAGGACACCAATCTTGGGAGCATGCTTCGCGTTGTAAAAGGACTTCTGAACCGGAAGAAAAGAAGACTAGAGGGTGGGATGTGCCATCTCTCCCATGCGATAGAGGAGTCACTGCAGCTGGAGCAGTGATACAGTCTGCAATGCAAAGATGCCAAGGCCTAGGCTGCTACCTAGAAGGATCATTGCACAACTCATTGGTCTCCACCAAAGAGAAAGAAGATGGTCATGTGACATTTGTATATGCCTCCGTTTGGCATCCTCGAATCCCCTATGGCACTGCTGATCAGCTGGCGGTGTTGGAAGCTCTCTACCATTAAGCAGATTAAATACTTGGTGGGTGGCTGTATGACTCTTATCTCTCTGCTCACGACCTGAGTTTGATTCTGGCAGAAGCTGGGTTCAGGTAGCCGGCCCAAGGTTGACTCAGCCTTCCATCCTTCCGAGGTCGGTAAAATGAGTACCCAGCTTGCTGGCGGGAAAGTGTAAAAGACTGGGGAAGGTAATGGCAAACCACCCCATAAAAGGTCTGCCGTGAACACATTGTGAAAGCAACATCAACCCAGAGTCAGAAACGACAGCAAAATCTTGATCAACTGCATGGTGTGCAAGCCAAATAAACCCACTATAAAAATGAGATCACTTATGTAGTTGCTGTACTTGTTACCGCTTTGGATTCATTTTGCAACATCTGGGTGTGATAAGAATTTTTTCACCCAGCTGATGTAAAAAATAGTGTCACAAGGAAACTAAAGTGATTGTATTTGCAGCCCACTCAGAACAGTCAGTAATAGCCCTCTTTTCCCTTTGCTACATGGGTAAGCTCATATGGGGATTCATTGATAACCAGATGTAAAACAGATGTTGTCTCCAACTCAGCTTCCTCCGATGTAGACTTTCATCCTTGTACACTGAAAAACTGTGTTATAAAATAATTGGCCCTGATGGCTTGGGACTTGGCATGGGAGACTTCCCTTTGTGTCGGTATGTTTTTACTTACAGGTCTGGAACCAATTATGTAGACGTATCTCTTAATGGTCAAGCTCTAAAGCAAAACATAACGAATACCCAATTTTGGAGCCAGACTAGAGGTGCGGCCAAAGTGTTCTGGGTAGGGTAGGACTAATAATCAGCTTTGTTTGGCGCAAGACAGCTGTCATTGCCACAGAAAAGTAGTCGCTTCCTGACTGTGAGCACCTAAGCCCCCTGGCAGGACAAGGAAGTGCTCTTGTCAGTCCCATTTAGGGTGATGGAATGCTTGTGGAATCCTGTGGCCTGTGAGCTGGCTTCTAGAGCTACAGTCGCTCTTAGACTTTACCTAGCCAGGCCAGGGCCTCAGGAAGCATATCAGCCTACCAAATATTGAGGTCATCTTGTGAAATCTACTTTTGTATGTCTCTTCTCTGCAGGTTTGATAGGTGATAGTGTGATGAGGCAGTGCTACAATTATGAGACGTCTTCCCCTATGCAGCTTAGCTGGCACCTTCACTTTTGACTTTTTAGGAGGGCAGTACAAATATATTGCTTCTGTCGAGCTTTTGGGTTGGCTTTTGTAGAGGTATTAATTTATTTTATGGAAGTGAGTTTTTAAATTGAATAACTGCTCTTCCAGAGTTCCGAAATACTGATGAAAACGTGGCTCTTTAATTCAGAACTGTATTACTTAATAACTTGCGCTGTCATACTTCTAATACCCTTTTTTTACAAATTTTATTTAAAAAAAATTAACAAATTGTATTTAAAAACAGTCTTCTAATAGCTTATTCCTGAAAGCCTGAGACTGTTTCCGGATATGGTGAGTAATGATTTATTTACTACAGAATCCCAAGGGAATTGTGGATACCTACATTCTTAATTTTTCATTTCAGCCTGCAGCTCTTCCAGCCAAAAGACTGAGAGGTCCTCTGACTGCCCAGTTTTTGCTACAGCTTTGGATAACAGCATGAAAAAGAAAAGTAATTTTGAATGTAGTGAGGCCTCTGCTTCTTTTAGGTGTGTCTGGCAAACAATTGAAAAGTCAAATTATGATATCAAAATAGAATTATAATGTCCATCTGACTTGTTTTGGAAGCTTCTGAATGGTTGTAGAGGTTCAGGTTTTGACTAGTTTTGGCTTAACTGCATTCAGCTGTTAAGGGTAGTTTACTTTTATAATATATTACTGTATTTAATGGGAAATGAAAGAAGACGATTTAATGGTAAATACTAGTTGTGCGATTAAGGAAATCAGGGAAACAAACATACAGCATATTTAGAGGATTCCCAGGCATGAAGACTTTATGTTGTTATAAATTTACCAAAAAAACTTTACCCTTTAAAAACTTGGTTTGATGAGGACTGGGCGTAATCTGGGAGGTGCACAATTCTGAAAGTCAATTAAAGGGAAAAATAGAGAGGGAAACATCCCAGCTTGTAGAATCCTTGACAAAGAAGATTTGGGTATGTGAGAAGCTGAAATTTCCAAATGGAGTATTTCCCCTTCTCAATTATTTGTTGGTGGTTTGGAGAATGCGTCCTATCCCTTTAACAGAGACTTAATCTAGGATTTGTTGTGATCTCACAGATTGTCATAATAGAGAACTGAATGGTTCCATAACTATGTTGGATAGTGAAATAGAATGACTCATAGAGAATGTAGGGGTTTCTTTAGAATCATACCTCCCCTGTTTGTTCATTTGTAAAAAGAAGGGGGGGAACCTCTTACAATTGACTGTTTAGGAGACTGTTCAAGAGACTGTTCAGGAGACTGGTCATGTGCATTTCTCTCCAGGAGAACAAGCATATTGAAGGCAGCTAGCTCCATGTGCAGAAAAGACAAAAATAAACAAAAAAACAGAGATGGAGGAGTACATTGATCTGCTCAAACCCCTAACAATGCATAGCATATATTGGGGATGTATATCAAAAATCCACACACATGTTGAAAGCTTTTAAGGGCTCTGACTGTGTTGAAGCTAATAATTTGGAGATTCATTAGGGTTAGAAGCTCTAATCCTAATAACTCCCTCCTCCAATCTTCAAGCTGGAGGCAGAACTTGTAACAGTTTATCCTGAAATTGTGGTGGGTGGGGGTCGTACAATTAGGGAGGAGGGATGTGTGTGCATCACCAGTCCTCTTTCACTGTTCTCTCCTACAGTATGGGGTGAAGTAAAAACATGTCTCACCTCTGCATTATTACTCAGATTCTAGGGTTAGATATCAGCTTTTTCCTTATCAGTAAGTGCTTAAGGATATGGGAGGTGTTCAGGTGAGCAGAAAGCTGCTCTTCTAGTCCCTGAGACGCTTGCATGGGGGAGGTACATTCCTCTGTTGTTTAATTGCCTGCTTCCTTTGATTCTTCATGCCATCTAAAGGGTTGCCAGCTGAGCATTGGCATCTGGCAGGAGAGCCCAGGTGCTGGCATTAACCTGGAAGTGATGTCATTGTATTAAGTCAATGCCCTAGAACCTTAGTTTACCGCAGGGTTTCAGTACAATCCTGGAATGATGAGGTCATTTCAGGGTTCCCACCAGAACTGAGGTAATAGTGCCAGCACACCACCATTTTTTTTTTTATTTTCCATTATTTTTCTCCCGCTTCTCCACCAAGTGGTGGCAGGTGGTCAGGGATTGCCAGCAGGAAGTCTCCTGCTATAGTAGGAGATTGCATTTAGATGTTGTGCATGATGTTTAGGCAACTTGGAGCTTGGGTTACTTTCTCTGTATCTTTTCTCTGTCTGTCCTTCCATTTATGCATTTAGATTCATAGCCTCAGTGGTTCAAGGTAAAGATTGTGTTGTAAGAAATTCAGTCAAAATAAGAGGTGACTTAGAAATTGAATACTTGCTGAATAAAAGCAGTTCTTCCATCAAAAAGCTCAAGATAACTTTTGTTTGGTATCATTGGTTAGCAGTCAGACCCACCCCCCTCTTGCTGAAGGGTAGTTTTTGGGCTAGAATAACCATAAACACTGTTCTTAAGATACCATCTCAAAAATCATAAGTGCAAGACACTGCAAAAATAACACAAAATGGATGCCAGTCAGAAACAAGCCTGGTCATGTAGTTTAAAAGTGTGAGTAAGAGCGGCTGTCTACTGCCCTGTCCATGCCCTAGAGAAAGGCACAATTTAGGGCAATGGGTCTCCCAAAAACATAATGACTTGCCCTTGGACTAATCTCATCAACACCCAGCCTCACTTCCCTGCACCCATTTACCTTAACTAAGCTACACTTAATTCTGTTCACCTAACCCTTCCTGACAGGTATTTGTAGGGACATCTTCGTTGAGCTTTCTTCTCTCTTGAAATGCTGGTCATTTTGCTACTTCTGCAGATCTCTCCAGGAACAGTAATTATTGTGCTTTCCTGAAATCACTTTCCCCCTCTCCTCTGTGTGTTTCTCTTAACTAGCTCTTGTTTGTGTGCATGTTTATTGTATGTATTTTGTTTTATTTTTTCTCTTTTCCTCAATAAAAACCTTTTTGGTTGAACATCTCCCTGGTTTATTTTGAGAGTTCTCTTAAGGGAAACATTCCAGTATACATAGGTGGGGAATTCTAGTTACCCCCTCTTACTCTGCCTCCTTAAAGCCAATTCCCGCAACTAATTAGGAGACCGCCTATTTGGGTAATACTAATACAGCTTGATCAGAGTTGCATAGAACTCCCACATTTTTTTTAATGCAATGTCCCTCTCTTGCTAGGGTTACAAAATGGTCCTTATCCTCTAAAAGCTCTTGCCAGTTGGAGGCAAAGTATTTGAAGTACAAAGCCAGGAATAAGGCTGAAGGCATGAGCCATATGGCATATGAAAAAGATGAACCGGATTTGCCGAACAGAGATTTCGAAAGCTTGTCTTCTGGGGATGAAACTGTTGTGCGATATTTGAATGACCAACCAGCAATCGATGCCTTGCAGAACTCAGATCCTTTCTTTAAAAGTGTAACATCTACAAGATCAAAAGAGGAAAAGGCAGAGGGATCCGGGGATGAGTATGCTAAAAGGTCTCTAAGTATCACAATTCCAGATGCTGAAATGAGAGACCCTCAGTTGGTCGAATCTTCAGCTTCCTCTTTCAGTACCTCCAGTACTCACAGGCTAGCTAACTTAAAGCGTCACCAGCATGATGCTAAGCTGGACAAACTGAGGGAACGTGTTAAGAAGCAGGGGGGATTTCAAAAAGACCCGAACAGCAAAGGACAGTTTTGGGACTATGTTGATCATCCAGTGATTGTTGCAGCTTCAGAGAATCCCATAACACCTAAAGCCAGAAAAGTGACAGCTGATGCACCTCCTACTCCAGCATATAAAGGTTTGTAATCTCTGTCTCTAGTCTTTGTGCAGACAAGAATAAATCTGTATTGATATACAGTGACTTTTATATAATGCTTGTGGTGGCGGTGGTTACAATTCTAACCAGTGGAAGTATTTTAACATTTAAAATGCTTTCTGCTTCCCTGGCCCTGCTTGGGTTTTCCTTCTTCTCATTCATGTGTTTTGTATTCAGCTGTACAAGCAGGAGATCTGTGAGGTTTAGTGTGGGAGAGAAAATGCCATTCTGTGCTGGCTCCGGCTTCCTGCCTTCTTGCTCTTCTCCCCCTAATTCTCATCACAGGTGCTTTTCTCCAGCCTCCTAGCAACCCCACCCCACCCCGAAGATCATGCACAATGTAAGGGGGTCGCACAATCTCAGGCATCATTTTGGGTCACGACAGATGATGTCGCAATCTCTGTTAGATTTATTAGCTGTTTTGAAGCTATTTTAAATTTTCAGTCATTGTCCTAGCGGTATAATGTTTTTTCTTATATTAGCTTATTTGAAATTACTGGTTCTTTGCATGTGCATAGCAGTCATAAAATATAATGTCATTCAGGAATCTCTTGGAATCAGAAAAGTATATTAAAGCTTCATTGGTTCCTTTGGGGGAATAGTTTGTTTTTCCTGCAATGTCTCCTGCACCTGGTTTTTGTACACTTGATAACGAATGCTGCTTTTGTATAGAAAAGGTTCTTAATTTATGTCATAAAGGCTAGGATCTCTGTGTATCACTATCTTTGTGGTAATGAACTAGCTAATATTTTTGAGAGGCTTAAAATAGTACTTTCCCCTGATATCATAAATTTCAGATTGCATAACTAGAAGATTTATTTGGTTAACCAATTTGTTTTTAAAAATGGTTTCCTTAGTATATCTATGCAGTTAGGTTTCAGTCTATGCTGTTCTGTTAGGTTTCAGTCCATCAGAAGCCAAGATTGAGACTCCTGATACAAAGGTATGGTATGAAGAATTCCTCCGTCTCAGCAGAGAGCTCTGTCAAGACTTGGAACGCCAATTAGGAGGTAAATGGGCTGTGTTCAGATACTGTTTTGTTTGTAACAACAATGAATTAAAGACCACATGTACTCCCTCTTCTTCCGCCCTCACCAATTCCTCTCATGCACAGTACCAAAACTGCAAACTAAGAAGTCTTCAGTGAATGATGGTTGATTACCTTGCTCCTCTAGTTTAGGCTGATTATCCTGCCACTCTAGTTTAGGTATTGGCTTTAGTATCTTTTTAAAAATCTATTTTTTTTATATTATCTAAAGTGATATTACCTAAATAAAGAACCACTTAATAACATGTATCAATCCTCCCTTTTCTCTTAGTTTATAAAGTTTTAGTGAGGTAAGCAAAAGCTGAAAAATACCTGCAGTGCGATCCAAATGAGAGCTTCATGCTTCTAAGTCCATTGAAATTAATTGGCTTAGAAGGTTGTAACTCTGCTCAATGGCATACCTACTCTCTTTGGCATCCGAAGTGGATAACTTTTTTAATGCTCCCCGCCTCTTTTTTTAAATTATGCAAATGGAGGAAAAGAGAATTCCCGCCTCTTTTTCTTGTCATCAAGTTGCAGTTGACTTATGGCAACACTGTAGGGTTTTCATGACGAGATGTTTGGAGGTGGTTTGCCATTGCCTACCTAACGACTAGGTGCTTTATCTTTTATCTCTGTGTTGGCCATGCTTAACTCTTGAGATCTGACAAGATCAGTCTAGGCTGGGCAATCCAAGTCAGGACCTCTCCTCTATATGACAAAATTATTTTCAGTAATAATTGTGAAATAAAATCAGTAATAATGCTGCCCAGAAAAAAGATTCAGGTATTATGTACAGTTACCTCTGTATTTATTCTAAAAGAGGCAAATAGCAGCTTTGATGCAGTGGAGGGAAGGCATATCATGCTTCTTTCCGACCCACAGCAAAGATGTGTCTGAGCCAGTGTTCCCTCTAAGCTGAGTTAGTGTGAGCTAGCTCACAGATTTTTAGTCCCCAGCTCACACATTCTTGTCTTAGCTCAGGAAAAATGCCCCCAAAGTAAATTAATTTATGCAGTAGCTCACAAGTTTAATGTCAGTAGCTCACAACTTTAATACCAGTAGCTCACAAAGTAGAATTTTTTCCTCACAAGGCTCTGCAGCTTAGAGGGAACATTGGATGCATGAAAGAGGA